>NC_089595.1:87753093-87844348 GCF_019320115.1 Miscanthus floridulus | reverse complement strand
AAAATTTTTTATATCATAAAATCATATACAAAGTTGACACAATCCATGTTGAGGTCATGAAACTTCATATCCAACACCTTCACAGCCTTATTCGAGTTCCAGTATTAGTACTACGATGATGAACAGAGAAGTGAGTCTCCATAACCGAGGAGCAATGACGATTCGAACCGATTAAACCCAGCTAGGGATTCCAGACCACAGGACATATGCAGGTCCCCGACCTACATATACCAACCTACACTCAGATCCTCTAAAACAAGAACGGGTCGCGCCACCCGAGAATACAGTACTCCACCAATCTAGCCTATTGCCACGTGGGTACATGCTATTCCCGCCATCTCTCCACTCCTAGTGCGCGAGTAGCCATTCTCATAATAGAATCGCCAAGTTAAGGCTTACCAGAGTATGTGGTTAGTACTTCAAAGTCTCACCGCACACAGTTCAACAACGGACGGACCTTAATCGACACAGGCGAAAAGAGCCCGCTCACAAAGACCTCTATGTCTTGTGGCTCATACACACCGAGTCCGCCCGGTCTAGATTTATTACTCCACATCCCCATATCACATGATAACATAAGTAACCAAGGTTCCATTTAAAACTTGCAGGTGGCAGGTAATCACCTGACTTCATCGTTCTACGCATAGCTAAGCAAAACTAGGCATATACGAATTTAAAACTGGTAATATGGTAAATATGGAATAACAAGGGTGGTAATGCACCAATTAGGTTCTTACTTAACTCCTAATCACTTGATGCAGTAATAGAAAAGAAAAAGCAAAATTAATTGTAAAACATAAGGTAGGTTTGTATGCATCCGGGGCTTGCCTTCGTTGACAGAAAAGTCCGGCTCCTGCGATGTTTCACAAGTATTCGATCTGACCTCAACAGACGGATTAACCTCCTCAACAACTTGATTAACTATCACGTGTTCACCTTCATTCACTACACGTAGTAACATTGCCATGTTTAACATGATGCGAAATATGAAACATGATGCTCGATGATAGATGCAAAAATTAAGAATTTGAATACAACTTTCCTTTGCGGTACAGTTGCAAGTCAAACTAACCAATTCTTTTTCGTATTACTTACATCAATTGCCAAGGATCATTAAACTAATGATCCAAGGTCATCACTCAATCCAAAATTTCAAACAAAACCTAAATCATTAAAGGTTACTATTTGCTTTTATGAATTAATTATTTAATTTAAAATTATGAAATAAATCAACGTATTCTGATTGAGCTCAAATTTTAGTAAATGTTCATTACATGATAAGTAAGTGGCAAAACAAATTTCATAATTTTGGACAATTAAATAAGCCTAGAAAAATCATGGAAATCCATTTATTAATTAATTGTGCAATTTTTATCACATTCAAAAAGTACTGAAAAACATTATTTCATATTTTTCTTAAATACTATACACCATAGAGAAGTCACACAAAATTTTTCATAATTTTTGGAGCTCAAAATAAATCTACAAAAAATAACAAATTACATTACTATTCATTCAAATCTGAAAATAGAAAAAATCCATTTGAACACTGAGTCGCTGGACAACCCGACCCCACCTGTCATCCCTAACCTCCGACGTTGACCACGGCGGGCACGCGTGCTGACCGGCGAATTATCGCCGCCGGTGAGACCTATAGCGACGGCGAGGGTACTAACCTGATCACTACGTCACAGCGCATCGATTTATGGCACTAACGCGACCAATTACGGACTGAAACGAGCACTACGCCGACCATAGCGGCCACGACGGCACTGCTGCACTACGCCGGCAATGTGAGGCCTGTAAAGCTTAAACGGATGGCTCAGGAAGCACCAGCAGCTCACCCCGAACGAGTTGGAGCCAAGAGCCGAGCTGGATGATCAACGGAGGCGCTGGTCGACGTTCACAGCAACCACGGCAGAGCACGCAACGACGACGGCGATGTTCCGGCTACTGTGGTGGACAAAATGGTCAATCAACCGGGCACAAAGCACCACAGCATCATGGATAACCTGAAACAATGCTTCCCGAAGTCAGAAGCTCACCGTAGAGTGCTGGCCACGACGGAGCAGCCACGACGGAGATATTGCCGGCCGCAAGGAAGAAGAGCGCGCACAGCAAGTTCTCGGCGAATACAGGCGACCAAGGTTGGTTGGCTGGGTGCGCAAGGAATAGGCAAAGCTGGGACGGGCTTTGCCGAGACGGCAACGGCGCTAGGTCGACGGCGAGAGCTCAACGGAGCTGTGGTGGTGGTGACGGAAAAAAACAGAGGAGGAAGAAAAACGACGACGACGGCGTCTCGGTTCTTATAACACGACTCAGAAGCTCAAGGAAGCCACGATGGAGCCATTTCCATGCCAGCGCGACGCCAAGGACGGCCACGACGCGCCTGGAACGCCGAAGAAGGTCGCCGGCGGTGTAGCTTGAGCGGCGAGTATTGTTCCACTTAATTACAGAATTGCCATCCAGTTAGAAACTCAAATTACTCCCAAATTTTCATAACAACTCAAAAATCTCCAAAAACAAAAGTTGTTCAAAATCAAAAGTTCTACAACTTTGCTTTTATAACCATCTCCAAATTCGGTCTAGATATCAAAATGAACTTTTGAATTTGAATAGGGAAATTTAACGAATTACGCCTTTTTGAATTACTCAAATTTTTTCTAAACAACTTGAAAAACTCCAAAAACAAACTTTGTATAACTTGCCAAACTCTACACTTTTGCTTTTGGGCTCAACCCCAAAATATGCTTAGATTTTGAAATGGATTTTTAGGGTAGGATTTAAATGCTGAAAATCAGGGTTTTCTCGAAAAAATCAAAATCCAAACAAACTTTGAACGTGAGTCAAACAATACAATTCAACACATACCACATAAATATAAACTTGTTTTAGTGTATGCATCTCAAAGTTTTCACCAATTGCCAAATGCTTTGCAATGCGTATGATGACATGTCAGGTTTTAGTATTTAAACACCCGAGGTGTTACAGTACTACGCGCGGCAGACACACCTCTCGGCCCAAGCCCTCCAAACCATCCCCATCACTTGGCCATTTGCCATATGGGGGGCTCGACATGGTCGGGCCTCTGCAAAAGGCGCCCGGGGGCTACACACATCTTTTGGTAGCAATCGATAAATTTTCCAAGTGGATCGAGGCTTGTCCGATCAATCAAATAAAATCCGAGCAAGCAGTGCTATTCTTCACCGACATTATCCATAGGTTCGGGGTCCCGAACACCATCATCATCGACAATGGGTCACAGTTCACCGGCAAAAAATTCTTGATGTTCTGCGATGACCACTACATCCGTGGGGCCTGGTCGGCCATAGAACACCCGAGGACAAACGGCCAAGTAGAACGTGCCAATGGCATGATCCTACAAGGCCTCAAGCCAAGAATTTACAACCGGTTGAAGAAGTTTGGCAAGAAATGGCTCACCGAACTCCCATCGGTCACCTGGAGCCTGAGGAACACTCCAAGCCGAGCCACGGGGTTCACACCTTTCTTCCTAGTCTATGGTGTCGAGGCCATCCTCCCCACTGACTTGGAATATGGTTCCCCGAGGCTACAGGCCTACAACGAGCAAAGCAACCGCACCGCCCGTGAGGACACCCTCGACCAACTGGAGGAAGCCTAAGACGTCACGCTGCTACATTCGGCCAAGTACAAGTAAGCCCTACGGCGCTATCAGGCTCGGCGCATTCGAAGTCGAGACTTGAAGGTAGGCAACCTGGTGTTAAGGCTAACACAGAGCAACAAGGGCCGCCACAAGCTGACCCCACCGTGGGAAGGGCCGTACATCGTCGCCCAAGTACTGAAGCCCAGGACCTACAAGCTAGCCAACGAGAAGGGTGAAATCTTCACCAACGCTTGGAACATAGAACAGCTACATCGCTTTTACCCTTAAATTTCCAAGCATTGTATATATTGTTTCTCAGAATACAATTGAGAAGCATTCTTTAGTTGTTCTAATTTTTCGAGAAACCCCCCTGAGCCCATCGTGGGTCTCGGCAATATGATAACACTATAAGGGAGACTCGGCTCTGCCTCTGCAGAACCAAGCCTCCCTTGGGGGCTAGATGGGGGACTCCCCCCTAAGTCCCACGCACCATTCTTCAGTCATTTTTCAAAAAAAAAATCCTACGCCAAGTCTCTCTAGCATGCTCTGACGAATCGGTTGTAAAAAACCCACGGACCAAAAAGTCTGTTTCCTAGGTAGGAGGCCGGTAGAGTCGTGAGACGGCCTATGCCTCTGGGCTACGGCATGCCCTCACCACCTCTCGCCTAAGGGACATCTTAAGCTCCAAGGAGGTTTTTTGCAAAAAAAAATCTGATCAGAGGCAACAGAGGGCAGAGGCTCGGAAACACAAGAAAAACAACTAAGAAACACGAGTACTTTAAAAAGAGGCCTCGACGGCCACAAGCATTACCAAACAAAGTTAATTCCTACTCTATTTACATGGCCTCTTGGGCCCAAGTCAAGGCTCAGGGCCTCCAGCATCGGCAGGCGGCAGGGGAGGGACCACCTCCTCTTCGAACAGCGTTGCCAGCGCCGTGCTAGGGCCTTTTGCTGCCTCCATCAGCTTTGTGACCACCGCATCGGCCTCCTCGTCATCATCAGGCAGGACATAGCCATCACTGATGGCCGGGAGGTCAACGCCGATGTAGTGAGAGGCGATGATGGCCAACGCGCGCTTGACACCCGTGTGCAGCGCTCCTCGGAGCCGCTCATGCATTTGGCCGCTCAGCGCAATCAAACGGCTCCCAAGGGAGCTGCCTGACTGAACCCCCTCGACTTCCAAGGCCTCGCATGCAGTACAGGCGGCACTTTTCAGCGTCTCGTGCTCCCCAATCTCGGTCTCAAGCACCGCCTGCACCGCAATGAAAGCCTCGGTTGCCCTGGTGACCTTCGCCTCCAACCCTGCGCCCAAGGAAACGGAGTGAGATTGACTGCGAAGAAAAACAAGCCAAAAAAGGGATGGAAGCCTACGGAACTCACCCCTAGCCTTCTGCTCCCAGCGTTGGGCCTCGACCTGAGAGGCCTCGGCTTTCTCTCCCCAGCACTGGGCCTCAGCCCGGGAAGCCTCGGCCTTTTCCTTCAGGCGCTGGGCCTCGACCCGAGAAGCCTCAGCAGCCCTAGAAGCCTCTCTCCCCAGCTCTGCATCACACTAGGGAGTTACAAGGCGAACACAAGAAAAACAAAGAAAACGAAGGGGACAGTACTCACCCTCGGCCTTTCCCCTCCAGACCACAGCCTCGGTCCAGGAGGCCTCAACCGCCGTAAGGGCCTCATCCAAGGCGCCTTTCGTTAGCTGGTGCGCACTCTGCTCTGCTCGTAGCTGCCCAGCAAGGGCCTTGCCCAAGGCCGTCGCTTCTTCAGCACAGGACCTGAAGGCATCCCGATCAACGGCGATGCGAGTAAGCTCCTCCTCCAACTCCTTGACCCGCTCCGCCAAAGGGGCGACCTGCTCCTAGGCTGTGACCACCTCGACCTTCGTGTCGGCACAATGAAGCCAAAGGTCCTCCACCTGCGCGCTCCGCGCCGCCAGAAGCTCGTTGGCACCCACAAGCAAGCCCTTTTGCCGCTGGAGTTGGTCCCAGACGTCCCTCTCCCACAGAGGAAAGACCGACTTTCCAAGGGACTAGGTCTCGAGCTCCTAGGGAAGCAAGAACAGGGGTCATTCACTACAACAAAAATTCAGAAAAAGATAACATCGCACGAGAAAAGAAAGCGCGAACCTAGGTGACTCCGGGCAGTTCGTCGGCCACCACGAACAGCGCCATCCGTAGTGATCGCTCCACAAGCTGGCGGTATTGCTCGAAGGTGTCCCAGCACCCGCCCTCGGCTACGTCCTCGAGGGTAAACAGAGGCTCTCCCTCAGAGTCGTCCTGGCTCCGTCATAGTACACATGGGTGATCCCACCCGCAAGGCTCAGGTCGCACCCCGCACGAGGGCTGAGCTTCCCTCGCCCAGGGTCGGAAACCGGCTATTCCACGACATCGGTCTCCTCAGCGTCGACCACCTCCCATGCCCGGGAAGTATCGTCGAAGGAGATTGGATGGACCTCCACCTCTCAGGCGCTCTCTCGTAACGACAACGGGCCCTGAACCAAGGGCGCCACCAAAGCCTCCACCGCCTTCATCTCTACCTCCTGGGCAGACAGCCTCGCCGCCATCACATCAGCCTCGGTGATCTCAGGGGCTCTGGCCTCCGCAATCATGGCCTCGGCGTGTCTCGAGGGCTTTGGCCTCCGCCATCGTGGCCTTGGTGGTCGCGGAAACATCGACCCCCACCGCTGCGGCCTCGGCGATCTTGGCCACCCCTAGCCTCCATCGCCTCAGCCTTAGAGACCCTGGGGACCTCGACCTCAGTGGCCTCGACAACTAAGGGCACCTCGGCCCCATCTGACTCACGAGCCTCACCCTCGCGGGGCGAAGGCGCTCCCTCCCTCGTCTGTGTCGAGGTCACCTCGGCAACCCCTCCTTGGGTGGCTAGCTCCTTTGGGTCAGCCCTCGCCGACGCCGCGCCGTGTGAAGGGCGGCTTGTGCCTCCGCCACCCAGTGGGCGGTGGAGCCCGAGGCTCACCTTGAGCGCCTTGAGGGGCGCCAAGGAAAGCACCTCCGCAGGTCGCTTCCGACAAAGGACAAATCACCTACAAGGTCAGCACGAGACCAAAGAACGAACGAAAAAAACGCTATGGCTCTACCAAAAATACACTTACCCCGAGCGAGGCTGCAACCGCTTCACCACTGCAACCCTCGTTTGCAAAGGCGGTGGCGGCGGCAGGGGCGTGGCCTCTGCATCCACTGGCACCAGCCGGTCCCCGACGGCCCTGGTGCCCCCTCGGTCCTCTGCGGGGGCGGTTGCGTCGCACCTGCCACCGCCTGCTCCGCTACTGCCGTCGAGCCCATTGGGCTGACGGCACGCTTGCCCAGCGCCCACGCCTCGGGCGTGTCGGCCTCGACCCCGGGGTGGTCGACTACCGACCCTGGGACAGCTCCTCCTCCTTCCTCTAGGAGCACCGGACTACTTGCCGATGCCCCGGGCACCGTCTCATCGACATCAGGGAGATGGTCCAGGGGGCCTCGCCCCCACCTCGTCGTCGTCATCTCCGTTCGAGGCATCCGTCGATAACAACGGCGAAGGGGACTCCTCCAACGGGAGACCGTCCTTCTTTTGCTGCCGATGGCGCTTGTCCAGTTCCTCGCGCGCGAGGATCTTCTTCGTGCGCTTCGCCGCCTTGGTGTCCTTCCGCTTCTTTTGCGCCTCGGTGTGCACCCGGTTGACCACCCGCCGCCTCGCGTCCTTAGGAACGGGCGGCAGGGAGGCTCGCATATCCCTCATCCCCTGCGGGAATGATGAACGCGGATAAGGGAATAAGAAATAATGAGAAACAGAGAGGGCTCGAGGACTGTGGCGGCGCGTGACTTACCAACGAAAGGAACCCCAGCGACGAACGCATCATGAGGGTGGTCTGACCGCCGCTCCTCATCTTTGAAACCTCCACCGTCTCCCTCACCTGGCGGAGAATTTCCTCATCAGAGAGGGTAGAGGCGGACATCCGGATGCCCATGATCGGCTCATCCGGCCTCATCTCAAATAGGCGTCGTCACCGAGCCATCAGCGGCAACACCCTCCGGTGGTGGAAGGCGGCCACAACCACAGCCATGGTAAGGCCACGGTCCTGTAGTCTCTCTAGTCCTTCCAAGAGCGGCTGCAGCTTGGGCTGATCCTCCCTTGGGACACCGTACTTCCATCTCTTCGGGCAGCTCCCCACAATCCACCCGGTGTAGGAGGGGAGACCACCATCGTCGTTGCGGAGGTAGAACCAGCTCGTGTACCACCGGCGATTGGATGACGCGAGCTGGGCCAGGATGTAGATGTGTTGGTGGTCCTAGCACACTTGGAGAGTGTAGCCGCCGGCCCTCACCGCCTTCCTCGTGCCCGACGTGCCCGTCGGCTTGGTGGTATGCCCCGCCCAGAAGAGATGGAGCCACAACTCCCAATGGGGAGCAATCCCCAAATATCCCTCATAGACGGTGACGAAGATGGCCACCTGCGCAATGGAATTGGGGTTGAAATTGTGGAGCTCCACGCCATAGTAGTGCGGCAGCGCCCGCATGAACTGATCCACCGGGATGCCGAGGCTGCGCTCGTGAAAAGACATGAAGCTCACGACGTAACCGTCGTGAGGGCCTCGGCTCTGGCTCGCCCGACAGAGCGATCCACTCCGGCCTGTTGGGGTCGGTCACCGGACGAAGGAGTCTACCATCGACGAGCGACTGAAGCACCTCCACGGAGACATCGGATGGATGCCACGGGTCCTCCTCGATGACAACAATGTCGCCAGCCATGGGTGCGGTGGAGGGTTCGAATATGGCGGTGAGTCTCTCTCTGTCTCTCTCTCTCTCTCTACCTCGCCCTTCTCCCTTCTTCTCCCCGGTGCTCGCTGCTCTAGCGACGGCTCAAGGAGGGCAGAGCTAATGCAGGCGAGGTAATAAGGGGAGGGGCGAGGCTCCTTGCGTATTTATGCAGGGGGAAGGCGAAACAGACGGGCGACGAAATCGAAGAAGTTTCCCCTAGATCCGGCACAATTAATCCTGATCCAATTTTGTCGCCCATGTGCCCACCTTTTCCTCATTAATCATAGGAACAGTTACGTTCCATCCACTGACACCACATCACGTCCAACCGCTGCAGCGGTAGGCGTCATTTCGCCTCATCGAGAAAATCACCTCAAAAGGCGCGCCGGCCGTTGTTGAGCCAATGGAGGAGATACCCCCCACCCTATTCCTTTCAGACAAAGGAACGAGGCGCCGAGCCCATTACGGTCCAAGGGTTCGAAGGCTGGGCCCCGAGGGGTTTCGACAGCTGCCCTAGGGCAATAGAGTCAAGGACGACCGCGGGCGAGCCCATATGGGGCCGAGACCCAAGCAAGCGAAACGCTTGGGACGCCCAAAGTCGTGTCCGAGACCGGTAGGGAGGTCTCCGAATGGGATCCCACCGTAGGGAGGCACCGAGCCACCGGGGCCCAGCGAACGGCCCCAGCACCCACTAGAGAAACCCTCTGGTACTCTTGGAGTGCGTCTCTAGACCGCTAGCCGACCCCTAGCAAACGGGGTACGGGCCTCCACTCGGACTACCCGATAACAGCTCACCGAAAGTGCCACCGCTCGTGCCCACCGAGGGTAGCAGGGCACATTCCACCCCTCCTTCCGAGTGAAAAGGAAGCGCGAGGGTCGTACAAAAAGCCAGGGGAACCCCTGACGGCCTTCTTGCTCTGAGTAGAGGATAAGGGGCTCTTCCTGCAACCTTGCCGAGACCCAGCGACCTCGGCTCGCACTCGAGGGGGCTCAGCAAAACAAACCCTCCTTCCGAGCAAAAAGGAAGCATGAGGGTCATACAAAATGACAGGGGAGCTCCTGACGGTCCTCTCACTCCGTGCAGAGGCTAGGGGGCTCTTCCTGCAGATATGCCGAGACCCCGCGACCCAGGCTCGCACCCAAGGGGGCCTCGGCAAACAAACCCTCACGCGTGAGGGGCATACAAAAAGCCAAGGGAACTCCTGACGACCCTCTCGCTCCATGCAGAGGCTAGGGGGTTCTTTCTGCAAGCTTGCCGAGACCCGGCGACCTAGGCTCACACCCGAATGGGCTCGGTAAACAACCCCTCCGTCTAAACGAAAAGGATATGTGAGGGTCGAACAAAAAAGTCAGGAGGACCCCTGACCGCCCTCTCGCTCCACGTGGAGGCTCAGGGGCTCCTCCTGCTCCCAAGACAAAGACAAGCGACCAAAGCCTGCGCTGGAAGTTTCGTTAAAAACACGATAAAGGGCATCGAGCCCATTACGGTCTAGGGGTTCGAAGGCTGGGCCCCCTAGGGTTTTCAACAGCCGCCCCAGGGCAACAGAGTCAGGGATGACTGTGGGTGAGCCCCGTATGGCCAAGGCCCGAGCAAACGATCGCTCGGGACGCCCCAAGTCGTGTCCGAGACCGGCAGGGAGGTCTCCGAATGGGATCCCACCGTAGGGAGGCAACGAGCCACCGGGGCCCAGCGAACGGCCCTAGCACCTACTAGAGAAACCCTTTGGTACTCTTGGAGTGCGTCTCTGGACCGCTAGCCGACCCTTAGCGAACGGGGCTCGGGCCTCCACTCGGACTACCCGATAACAACTCACCGGGAATGTCACCGCTCGCGCCCACCAAGGGTACCTTGGCATATCCCACCCCTCCTTCTGAATGAAAAGGAAGTGCGAGGGTCGTACAAAAAGTCAGGGGAGCTCCCGATCGCCCTCTCGCTCCGTGCAGAGGCTCGGGGGCTCTTCCTGCGACCTTGCCTAAGCCCCGCGACCCGAACTCACACTTGTGGGCTCGGCAAATGCAAAATCTCTCGCTCAAAGTGAGAAAAAAGACCCTGGGGGAATGAATCCACTCCCCTAGGGCCTCGGGGGCTACACCCGACGGGTGCACTCGTGCGCACCCACCGAGGCCTCGAAGTACAAAAAACATCGTTCCGCTAGAAGCTACCGCAAGTCAAGCCTCATCAAAACCTCAAGAAGAGCGCCCACGCTCTCCCTGAGGCTCGGGGGCTACTGTCGGGTACCATAAAACGGGGTACCCCAAGCGTATATCAAAAGAGCCTTTCAACCCTATAAAAAACAAAGCCAGAAGGTAAGCCATTGGTTAAATACCGACCCCATCCGAGCCCACCGCTCTCTGCCTCGCCTTTGGCCTCGCACGGGAGGTCTCGACGGCCTAACGAATCTCTGCCTCACGCGAGGCCGCACACGGGAGGCCTCGACAAGGAACCCAATCTCTGTCTCTCCCGAGGCCCCGCGCGTACGGCCTCGGACAAGACAGCGATTCTCCGTATCGCTGAAGGCCGGCTCAGCAATGGCCCGTCGCCCCCGCCTCGACCCGTCTTCTCGACAACGTGCCGCATCCCATTAATGCATCAACCACCCCGCAATCTCAGCCGGACGACGGCTCGACACCGTGGAGTGGCCGACGGGACGGGAGGTCACGTCAACGCCATACCGTCCAGAGCAGGACGAGGTAGGGGTTACTGGCCACTGTGCGCTGGTGCTGTGCACACGATCAGCGTCTGGACTACACTGTGCCACCTAATCCCTGCCCCAGGAACAACGCGGCATGGGAAGTCAAGTCCGGGTCACCATAGCCTCGGAATCAGCATGCAAGCCCAACCGCTCCCTCCGAGCCACGGCAATCTACTTTAGGGTCTCAACAACCTCGAGATCCGCGTCTACCGAGCCTCCCACGATGGCTCGGCCTCGGCACCCGCTGAGCCTCGGCCTCTCTCGCAGTCAGCACACGATGACCGGCGCGTCGACCGCTACGCCCCGCTTCAAGCAAACACTGGAGCCCCCACGACGCACAGAAACGGATGTGACCGGCGCGTCGCCCCAGGACTTCAAGGACAGGACCACGCCGTCACAGCAGCGGGCTACAGGGCTCGGACAAGCCGCCTCCGTTCGCACGACGCTATGTAACTAGCGCATGTGTCACCCTTGTCCCCTCTTCAACTATAAAAGGGAGGGACCAGGGCCGTTTTGGGGGATCAGACACGGACGATTAGACCTAGGCTCAGGCAACTGACTCACACACAAACGCATAGACGAACACTCAAGCTCTCCCACGGCTTGAGATCAACATCTCAAGCAACCCACGCCACACCATGAAGAGACCTAGGACTAAGCCCCCTCTCTCGTCCTGCTTGTAACCCCCTACTACGAGCATTTCGGTGCAAAGAATACAAGATCGATCATTTGAACTGAACGTAGGGTACCCACTACCCGAACTAGTATAAACTTTGTGTCTCTTTACATCACCATTCGAAATTGGGAACACGCAGTACAAATTTACTAGTTGGTTGGGGGATCCCCAGTCCCAAACACCAACACTAGTGAACTAACAACTAGTTGGTGTTTGAACTAGTTATTAGTCCACCCACTAGTCCACCTGTTTGGTTCCTTATGGGCTAAACTTTAGCGAACTAGTTATTACTTGTTAGTCCACGGATCAAACAGGCCCTAAGAAGCTACAAATTACATCATCGAGGTATAGCTGGGTGCTCCTACAGGGGAGTGCCAACCGGATGGTATTGCCTGTGTGCTGTGTTATGTAAGACCTTGTTCGAAAATTTTCTTTCCACAAGGGTGACAGAGATTATAGCAAAAAAAACTCGAATTATCCTTGTTTTTCATCTCCTCCAATCCCTAAACAATCCGGTCGTAATGTTCAGTCTAGTTGCACGCAATATAGACGTGAAACATTTGCTGGCTAACGTTGAGATGCAGTACCAAATTGGCCGGCACACATGAAAAAAAAATATACTCCTTCCCTTTCATCGAAGAAATCGCGAATCCACGACCTTGTGCTTTCTTGGCGGACAGGGCAGATCGTGGTCTCACCCGTCAGCAAAGCGGAACGTGCAGGCGTGCAGGCCGCGGATCCTCGTGATCTCGTCGTCATCCATCCAGGGAATCTCAAGAGCGAATCCAATCCACGGAGCACTGTTGGTTTGGCTGCGGCCCCGCGGGCGTGGAGGCCGGCGCCACCCGAATCAGGAATCGGTCCATCCGGAAGCCCCGCGCCTGCCTACTCCAGCTCGGTCCGCCGCACCGTGACAAAGCGTCTTTTCGGGCGTCCTTGCCTCGCTTTTCCACGTCCATTGAAGGCGCGAGGTTGCGAATCATTGGCACACGGCTGCGGACAAGCAAAGCACCCTCTCTTCGCCGACATGGCAGCCTACTAGTACTACGAACGCCCTAGAGAAAACTTGTGGTCGGCTGCAGCATCTATGCCAAAGCTAGCCGCAGACGCTGCGGCAGTATCCCAAAACGTGCTGAAATTCGAGGGAGCGGCCGGCCGGTGGGTGTCTTTCCTGGAATAGGCACCGGCTAGCACTAGCAGAAATGGTTCACCGTATGTCCGTCTATACCAGATTTCGTTATTAAAAAGAATTTCGGCCATCACCAAAATCACCAAATTTCATGAAATTCGGATGAAATTTCATCAGCCTTTTTTAAGAGAGTTAAATGTAAAGTATGATTTTTCTAAAATTTTTAGATCTAAACAAAATATTATCATAATTTATGACTACACATCTATTGAGTACAAGAATATGCAATCTAAACAGAGTTTACGACTATATAGCACGTGTACTAGTGTAATACAAATTTTTGTATTTTTCTTTTGGCCACCACCAAAATAACCGAAATTCATGAGATTTCGACAAAATAATCACCGAAAATTTGAACCCTGCCTACTACTCTCCGGGCCCAATCTTCAAACACAATGTATCCAAACAATTTTAGAACTGAATAAAAAAATCTAATAAAAGACTAACTTGACATTCACTAATTAGTTGGTTTAATTGTTAACTTGTTTAATTTCCTAGTAAACTATAGTTTAAAAAGACATGTACATATATCATTGAATGTTTAAAAGACATGCATAGATAGGGTTTAAAAGGCGACAAAATATTCAGTGCAAACCACATCTTCGGTGCAATCCATGAAAACCCCGTTAAAACCATACTTAGGAGTTTTTAAAAATTTTGAAACTACGCACGCCAATAATGCATCTATAGATGTGCACTGTCACAAATTTTGAGATTCAAACTCGTTGTGTAAAGATTCATATGAGAATAACAAATTTTATTTGCATCTATTATCGGTGCGAAAAGTGACCAACAAGTAAATATTTGTAGTTTTGACATACGTTGTGATCGGATGTGGCCTAGCACTCAATGACACAGGGTTTATACTGGTTCAGACAACGTGTCCTACGTCCAGTTTCAGTCGGTCGGTGACTTTATTCCTGAGCCCAGGTGCTCGAAGTTTGCAGTGAGGTTACAAATGAGTGGGAATGAGAAGGGGGTGTTAAAGGTTGGGTCAAGCTCCGAACCGAAGGGCCAAGAGTGACGGGAGCTTCAACGTGCGTTAAGTATTGAAACGTACGCTCTGTGTAGCTTTAGAGTTCTAAAGCTATGGAGCTATTCGAGTGCTCAGAATGTCTAAGCTAAGCGGAGAAAGAGTCGAAAAATTGAACGTCCTCCGTTGGGAGAGAGTGTATCCCCTTTTATAGGTGAAGGGGATGACCTTACAAGTGAGAGAGAGAGAGTGAGTGTGTGCTACCTAGTCTTGTTGCCCATGCCGTTGGGTACAAGACAATTTGTCGGCACCCACAATACTGTTGACGCCCAGATGCATGTGGCAAGCTCCATTGTGTTCTTTTGGTACGGCAAATGTCGGCGCCTACCATACTGTAGGACAAATGACGGTGCCCATAACACTGTTCGTGTTCTGATATGTCAGAAAGGTTGCATAGCACCCTTCTGGTATGGCCTAGCGGTACTGTCCTACAGGTGTGCAGGGTATGGTTCTTGATACTGCGGTTGACTTTTGCGCCTTGCCTTATCTGCGCCGCTTATTTCTTGGGTTCTTACCGAGTGGGCATCCCTGGTCGGTCGTTCCCAGTCGGCTTCGACCGTGTCGGTCGAAGAAGGGCTGTAAGCAGAGGTTCGGTGTATTCCCGGTCGGAAAAGCGGGTCGTTGTCGGAAGCGAGCGTTGTCCCCTCCTTGGCCAGGCCTTCCGGTCGGAAAAGCGGGTCGGAGTCGGAAGCGAGCGTCGTCCCCTCCTTGGCTAGGCTTTTCGGTCGGAGACTAGATCGCTCTTTTGGTCTGTCGTTAGGTATCTGGGCCGGCCCAGGAGTCGCGCGTCGTTGTAATGCCGTCTGCTGGGGCGAGTTTTTGCTGCGAAGCGGGCCCATCGGAGACCCTAGGTTTATGGACCCAACATCTATAATTTAAAATTTTTGGTACTTATATTTTAGGATAGGACGGGGGAGTGTATATGCTAAATGGTAATGCTCTAAACCGAGCGTTCGTCCGTCCGGATGCTTCGTTGCTGGGCCCGGACGTCAGCCCAACAACCCACGCTCCTTTTCTAAAAAAAACTATTCATCCACTCATTTCTATTCACTCGTTCGTCTTCCTATTGCTCTTGTCCGCTCGCTTGCTCCCTTCGAGCGCACAGCCGCTGGCCTTGCCAGGCGTTGCGCGTGGCCGCCTCTGAGGCGCAGCGCTCTGTCGCCTCTAAGGCGCAGTGCTCGTCCGTTGGCCTTGGCAGGCACGGTGCTCGGCCGCCTCTAAGTCGCAGCGCTCGGCTACCGGCCATGCCAGGCGCGGCATGCGGTTGCCCTCTCCAAGTCGTGTGACCACGGCCTCCTCGGTGCTCGTGCGGTCGATGCCTTCCTTTCGTGATGTTCATCCACTGCCGCCGCCCTGCCGCTTACAAGCGTCACCGGGTCGCTGCCTTCGGTGAACACACAACACACCGACGAGCCTCCATTATGCCGAGCAGGAAGGAGATGTTGCGTTGAAAGTGCATGTTGCAAATGTTTCATACGGATGTTGCAAAAATAGATCGGGACATTGCACATGTTGCAATGGTTGTACGCGTATGTTGCAAGCATCCGTTTCAAATGTTTCATCTACTTTTTCAGACGTATGTTGCGAGTGTGCTTATTTGGATGTTGCATATGTTTCACACATGTTGCAAGTTTTATCTGAATGTTTTATACCTTTTGCAATGGCTTTTTCAAGTGTATTCATGTATTTTTTGCAAATGTTTCGGACACATGTTTCAAGTGTTTCGTATTTCTTCATAAGCATGTTGTAAATGTTTTATCTCAATGTTTTAAAAGTAGATAGAGTGTTGCCACTGGGGACCCACCTGCCACAGCTGCTGGGGTGCCACTGAGCGGGCGTAGACGTTCAGGCGGGGAAAGCAGAGGGGGGCACGAGCGGGGAGTCAGGCGGTGCGGGCAACATTCGGACTGTGCGGGCCCATGTGGGCGCACAAAACAGAATGCCGACACGGACGTCTAGACATGCGCGTGTGTTCTAACATCCGGACGATAGCACGGTCGTATGCTAAATTAAAGTATCTACCATAGTACCATTCCATGCAGCTACGCCCACTACCCATATAAGTGGTCACAAAGACACAAACGCGCTGAGTTAAACTAATGTTGTTGCTTAGTCGATACGATCTTTCCAGCTAGGACTATCCAGTTATATATTTGTCCTGTTGACGTAATGTTTAATTGTTAATCTTAGCCGCTGCTGCTGCTGCTTTTCAATCAAGAACCTTAATGCTTCTACGTATATAGTAGAAATAATTTATTTATTAAAGGGTATCAATCGAAGGACCCATTCCTCTCTGAAAGCATTCGTAGTTTGTGAATCGCCGATGCAGGTGACGCCACGGCCTGGTCTCTCCTGATCTCTTTCTCCGGCTGGTCTTTGGAATCTCGGATAGTGGCTGTAAGCCTGTAAGCGCTCGTTTAGCATGATAGTGCATGGCAATATGCCACCATTATCCACAACTAGCCCGGCACTATGCAAAGCAGATTAGATCATATATATGTCGAAAGCTAGCTAACAAAGTTTACGTTATCCCGGCCCTGTCCCCTGGACCCCGGCTTGATCTTAATTCTTACAGCGGCGAATTCACGTCCCGCACGAAAGCGACAAGGTGACTCCTATGCCGCACCACACGTCTACACTAGCTTTGCTCATCATCAATCTGGATAAACATAAGCACAGCGAGACCCGTGCCAAAACCATCGATGTCCACTCTGCTGGGAGGAGGGCTCGTGGGCCCACGTATCAGGTGGACCCCAAAAATCATGTGGACCATTTGTCGAACGTATGGTGGTCAAACCATTTCGTGCCACCCGGCGCGCGCCGCCGCCGTGCCCAGGCACTGCCGGCGACCTCGGCTAAAGATCTGGGGCAGTAGAGAGCACGCTAAAACGACTATCAGCAGGTGGATAGGATAGCGCTTTCGTACAGGTGGATAGGATAGCGCTTTCGTAGTGTAAAAGCATCCGAAGAACGGCTCTCCGTTAGCCCGGTCCTGGATCCATCGAGAGCAAGTTTGGAACCCACTGGTTGCGGCTAATAAGTCGGCTAAAGCTAATTTATTTTAAAAGAAAAATATTAGAATTTTAGAATCATCTAGGTGTAGATATTCGGATGATTTCCTTACGACAATATATAAACATGGAGAACCTGGGAAGAAAGAGAGAGTAGAGGTCCATACCTTCGGACAGGCATGACAGATGAGGTAGAGGAGGAAGAAATTATCATGGCAGCAGCGACGTAGTACGGGACGGTAGCGTCCAGAGGACGGCGACGTGGCCGACGGTGCTTCCCATCACTGCAGCGCGTCTGCGATCGGATGGAGCCTTCTAGGATTTCTTATAGCGCTGTGTGACAGGGGCCTATCGACCAGTGGTCGGTTATGTGTCCCTGATCAGGACGCGGTCAAGGGATCCGATTGGCCGTTATGCCAATTGGTAGAGATCAAACTAACATTCTCCTCCTTGATCTCAGCTTATGACTTAAACTTAACTTACTTACTTTATCTTGTTCCCATTCCATCACAGATAAGTGCATAGAGCGTGCCTCATCGTCACGGTCAGTTGCCATTAGATTTAACAGCTACAATGCACCTATCTGTTTTGAAACAGATACTCAACTAGGCTCTTAGTATCCAGAAATTATAGGCTTTCCCATAAACTCATATCGACTGTGTGTTCTCTGAACACACTGGGTGATTAGCCTTTGGTAAATGGATCCGTAAGTATTTACTCGGTACTTATGTGCTCAATGCTTTCAAAATGATTCTGGATTTTTTCCTTTACAACATATAACTTAGTGTCAATATGTCTGGCAACACACTTGATTTGTTGTCTTAGGAGTTAACTTACTTTAAATGGTTATTGTTGTTGTCTACCATTGTTAAATTCGGGTACAAATTCCCTTAACCTCCTTTTGCCTGTTCCTTAAGCCTCATGTCAAGCTATACTATGGTATGCATCACTAATGACACCACAACTGTTTCTTTAGGATTTTTCCACAATCATACTCCAACTACGAGTGTTAGCAACTACTATGGATTTCACTACACATCTCGTCATGACTTAACATTTGTACCCTCAACTATTTGAGAGTACTTATTCTTTCTTACTTAGCATAAGGCCTATGATACTTTACAAAATTGCAAGACATTCTCAACTCCATTTTAGTGATCTATATCTAGACTGGACTTCTGCCAAAATATCCCGGATACATAAACTACGTCAGGGTAAGTTTTTACTTGTACTTGTACGCTCACCAAGCTTTCAACAGCTGAAGCATATGGAACCATATTCATTTGATCGATCTCATATCGGTTCCTGGAACATTTAAAGTTTCAAAATCTATTACCATTGACTATAGGAGCAGGCGTAGGTTTACTCGTATGCATGCTTTATTTCTTTAGAATCTTTTCTAAGTATGCCTTTGCGATAGTCCTAATACCCCATTTTCTTCTATCTTGGTGAATTTTGATTTCTAGAACCAACGACGTTTCACCAAGATCATTCACATTGAAACTTGAGGATAAAACTTCTTCTCCAATGATAGATTAACATCACTACTAGTGAGTAGAATGTTATCTATTCACAGAATGTGGAAAAAGAATTTTTCATTCTTGAACTTTACATAAACGCTATTGTTCTTCTCATTTTCCTTAAAACCCAAACTTTCTCATTGTTTCATCAACTACAAATACTACTGTCTAAAGACTTACTTTTAATCCATAAATAGATTTTTACAGGCGACATCCCATATGTTCTTTTCTTCCATGATAAAATCTTTTGGGTTGTGCCATGTAAACGTTTTTCATACAAATTCCCGTTGAGGAATGATGTCTTTACATCCATCTGATGTAACTCTAAATCTTAATGTGCCAATAACACCATTTTGATTCTAAAGAATCCTTACATGAGACTGGAGAGAAAACTCTCATCGTAATATATTCATCCTCTTTGCGTAAAGCCTTTTGCTACAAGTCGTGCTTTATCTCTCTCTATATTCCCTTTGAAGTCACATTTTATCTTGTAGACCTATTAACAGTCTACTGTTTTGGCTCCATTAGAAATTACTTCTAAGTCCCAAACATCGTTGTTATTTATCGAATTCATTTCAACTTTATATCTTTCTACATTCCCTTTGGAGTCACATTTTGTCTTGTAGACCCACTAACAGTCTAGTGTTTTGGCACCATTAGGAATTACTTCTAAGTCTCAAACATCATTGGTATTCATCGAATTCATTTCAACTTCCATAGTTTCTTGCCATTTAAATGAGTAAACACTTCTCGTGGCTTCTTCAAATGAGGTGGGATCACCCTCCATTTGAATTTCTTTACAAACATAGACTTCATAGTCATTAGAAAACTGGTTTACTAATTTTTTGAGACCTTCTGGGGCCTCAGCTACTGGCACTTTCATATGAGGTTGTTGTTGCTCTTCATTGCCAAGAGGCAATTGATTTTACAGGCTCCTGTATAACAAGATCCTTGTTTACATTATTCATCTTGCCAAGAGGCAATTGATTCTACAGGCTCCTGTATAACAAGATCCTTATTTATATTATTCATCTTTTTCGAAGAGCTAACAATAGGTGTTGTATTAATCATACAACATCAACAGGTATTGAGAAACTTGTTGTTCTTGAGTTACTAGAGTAGGCACGCAGTCCCTCTTCTTTTCAAGTCTTAGGTCTCAACATACCTCTACATACCATGCTCCCCCAGATCTTCCCATCTGTTCTAAAGATAGTGTATCTTCAAATATCTTATTTTAGGTTTAATCTATTAAAACCTCATATGGCGCTTTAAGCACCACCTTAACACCTTTGAGGCTAGCTACACTATCTTCCTGTCGGAACTTTAAAAGATCCTTCCAACAGGAATTTAGCTTTTCTCTGCTTAGGGGTATCATTATTGTGACCGTTATACTTCTCCGACGGTCACATACATCTTAATTAATCTTTATCTCACTCTAAATGAAGAGTATCTTTATTAATTAATCTTAATATTCTCCCCCTCGAAATATGGCATGAACTTTACTACCATAATTTCGAGAACCATTAAGAAAACCTATGAACGAGGAGACACATATAACTTACTTCATTCACATGATTATGTCATGCGAATATAGTTATTTCTTTATTCGTATAGGAGTACACTTTCCTTATTTCACTTTGAGAACTCAACGAGGCTTTCATTAGGAGTGCTTTTGCAAGTCACACTTGCATCTTTTCTTATCTTTTGGATAGTATTGACCATGACGATGCATTTCCATTGTTCCAAGGTCAATACTAGGACAGCATAAGAGCTACCCAAACTTCTCTCGCTATGCGGGATACAAAACATGTGAATCATCAGAAAACTTCGCCTGCCATGTAGGATTGACTAGCATAAGTACTATACCAAAACTTCTCCCAAAACGGGATACATCTATACGGAACCTTAGTCATGACGACTAAAACATTCACTTATACTTTATTTTTCGATTAAATCTTCCCGTTGATTCAAATTTAATCAGAAAATTAATAAACAAACAACAATGGAAGCTTTTGGTGAGAGGAAAACTGAATTCATTTTAGCCCAAAATAGTCTAAAACTGGCTTAACTCAAGCCTTTTCATTCATATAGCCTAGCATTATAGCCCATTGGCATGCAACTGAGTAACCTCAAACATTGATAAAAAATCAACGGTTGTTTGTCTTTTCCTCTTTGGCAAATGCCTTAATTTAACATTGGTCAAAACTAAAACATACAAACATTCTTCCACATTAATTCTATATCACCGTTGGACAGAAATAGAATTAATGCATAAAACTCATTAATTCTTCTACATTAATTCTATAACACCGTTGGACAGAAATAGAATTAATGCATAAACCTCATAAATTCTTCTACATTAATTCTATATCACCGTTGGGCAGAAATAGAACTAATGCATAGAAAAACTCATAATTAAATTATAATATTTCTATTGTCAACTTTGGTCATAAAGATGGCAATATCATAAATACAACATTCTTCTACATTAATTCTATATCACCGTTGGGCAGAAATAGAATTAATGCATGGAAAACTTATGAATAAACTTATAATATTATTATCATCAACATTGGTTAGAAAATAACAATACCATAATTTAACTTCAACAAATTTAACTACTCCTTCAATTAAAATTTTCCCATTGGTTCCAAATTTAATCAGACGATAAACATAATCATTGCAGCGGAAACTTAATTCGTGAATTTTACCCACAGGAAAAACTCCTCAAAAATAATTTTATTTGAGCCAATAATCAATTTCTAGGAAAAAATGAAATTCATAGGAAAAAGAAAAAGGAAAAGGCTCCATTCTTCACTGTTTACTCGGCCCGACCGTGGAGACGGCCTGGCCCAGCTCACGCGCTTGCTTGCGGTGCCCTCCTAGGCCGCAACCTGGGCCTAGGCCGGGAAAGCGGCCTCCCGCCTAGGCAGAATCTGGCCCAATGGTTCTGCACTATTGATCTAGATCCGATGGCTGTGCGTTGATCTCGGGCGAACAAAACCCGACACCGGCTGACTCTCCCTTGAACCCCAACGCGTTTGCACTCTCCCCTTTCTCTCTCGGTACTGCTCCAAGCGACAGAGGGGCAGCAGCAGCCACTCGTGGCGGCCGGAGGATGGCGATGCCGCCACAGTCCCCCTTGCCAGCCCGCGCGTTCACCTAAGGGTGAGCGCGCCGCCATCGAGCGGCCTTGCGGTGGTGCCCTCAGCACGCCCATGCCACATGGCAGAACACCGGTGAGCCGGTGGCTCAAATCTTCTTCCCACGCAGTGGCGGGATCTCCTTCCCCCACGATGGTGGTTGCGACAGCGGTGAGAGAACCAGGTAGGTACCTTCCTTCTCCGTCCATTCTTCTAGGGTTAGGGTTAGGGTTCGGATCGAACCCTCTGCTTCTCTTCTTCTTCCCAGACTAGGGTTAGGGTTCGGATCGAACCCTCTGCTTCTCTCCTTCTTCCCCGACTAGATCTATGCACTAGAATGGCTCTGATACCACTATTAGAATTTTAGGATCATCTAGGTGTAGATCTTTGGGTGATTTCCTTATGACAGTGTATAAACATGGAGAACCTAGGGAGAGAGAGCAGAGGCCCATACCTTCGGGCTTGATAGAGGAGGTAGAGGAGGAAGAAGTTACCATGGCAGCAGCGACATAGTATGGGACGGTAGAGTCCAGAGGATGGCGACGTGGCCGGCGGTGCTTCCTGTCACTGCAACGCGCCCGCGATCGGATGGGGCCTTCTAGGGTTTCTTCGATAGGTTAGTGGCAGCGGTGAACCTTCTCTTTAGCGCCCCGACCCCCACCTCTCTCTTATAGCGCTGTGTGACAGAGGCCCACCGACCAGTTGTCGGTTATGTGTCCTTGATCAGGACGTGGTCAAACTAACAAAAAACACTGTTCCATAACAGATAAGTCAGGCTGATAAGTTCAAGCGAATAGGGCGCAAATCTTTGCTTAAATCCATTTCATATCTATTGACTGCCGTTCTAGGGAATCTGCGGTAGTGGTTCCCATCGAGGAGGGATGACCGAGCTTTAGAGGGCTTCTACACACCACTACAGGAAGATTTTTATAATGCATATCTTAACAGTGGAGTAGTATTCAGATCCCAGAGGGTGTGCAACATTGAGTCCATTGTAGCAGCAGCTGAAGAGCATTTTGCCCTTTCCTATCTTACCTACTAGGGCTGATAGATTTACTTGGACGGATAGGCTTATATGTTCCATCTTGGGTCTGTGAGTTTCATGCTACACTTTGGATTGACCCGCTGCACAGATTCATTCACTTTGCTTTCAGAGGCAGAGATTATAGGCTAATGAGCTCTAGGGTCAGAGAGATACTCAGACTTTAGGAGCAACCCATCCAGCTACATGAGGTTTGCTATGGATAAACAGCGCCTCCCAGACGCCCTCACAGCGGTCTTGTGCCCCCTATAGATCTGGTCCGCCATTGCTTTACAGAGCCTTTCAGCAAGGGGTCGAGCAGGACACTCAATGATCTCACTCCTACTGCTAGAGTGTTTGATGCTATTATGACAAGTACACTGCTTCCAAGGATGGGGTATCGCAAGGGCTTGACTCGCATACAGCTATGGCTACTGAACTCTCTGATGCAGTAGACTATGTTTGATATTTGGGATCTCCTTCTATCAGAGATGGAGGATACTATTGTAGAGGGGTTTAGGGGTCACAGGCAGCTGTCATATGCTTACTAGATTACATTCTTGATCCACAGGGCAGTTACTGTGAGGCCACCTGAGATGCTGGCAGAGTATAGTGGTGCTACTATAGAGTTCCCTGTATACAACATGACTCAGATGATCCGCCATAGTGCAGTAAGGACTCCTAGCCAGTCATGTCATCGTCCAAAGGTGCCAGAGACTGCAGCCCAGCAGGATGAGACCATTAGGGGTATAGCAGCTATAGATGAGGAATAGCTTGATGCTCAATAGGAGGGGATGGTCAAGAGTGACCCTAGTGATAGCTCAGACGATGACTACCACGATATCCCTTAGATGCCTCCACGACGACATGACCATGAGGTCGGTAGCTCTAGTTCAGCTCCACCTACACCGCAGATAGACCTCGCTCTACTTGCCATACTTAAGCGGATGACGTAGGATTAGACTCGCCAGGCTTAGGAGACCGCTGTGACATTTGCATAGTTTTAGACTCAGCAGGATGATTTCTAGCGACAGCAGCAGGCGATCCACCAGCAGCAACAACAGGCCATGTATCAGCATCAGCTTCTCATGCAGCAGCAGCTACTTGAGTTTATGTAGCATGTTGTGACAACTATTGGGGCTCCACCGCCACAGCCTTCACCCCAGCTTGGTCAGCCTGCCACCACTTCTATGACTCCAGCTTTATAGCCCAGTGGGCTTTAGAGTCAGGGACCACCAGTGCCACAGTTTCCTTCACCTACAGAGCAGGTATCCCAGTGGTTTACTTCACTAGTGCCAGCCCTATAGTTCACTCCTCTTCATACGAGCTTTACTCTGCCTCAGTGTTCGTCAGTGCTTACCCTAGTTTCTAGGAGCCTTGGTGCTTCATTCAGTGAGTTGACAGGGCAGCCTACTCCACTAGAGCTACATGTCCTAGGTCCTTCCACAGTTGCACCTATTACCGGGACTATAGAGATGCTCCCTTCTTCAGTTGCATCATCAGAGCCACCTACTACAGTCATACCTGTAGAGCCTCAAGCCACACATGTCCCTAATCCGACCTAGACCGCTTTAGCATCGCTTCCAACTACAAAGGGTCAGACTGCTCAGAGCTCAGGATCAGATGATGATGGCACATAGTTCTAGCTCGCTCCTCACACCTCAGTGCCTGACTTGTCCACTGCAGCCCCACTGACCGATCCTTAGGTTTTGGTGTTTGACGCCAAAGGGGAAGAGGGATCGAGTATGTTAGTCTTAGGGGGAGTGATACATTTAGGGGGAGTCTATCTATTTGCTTATAGCTGATCTATTACATTTGGTTTTTTATATGTGTGTTTACTTTCATGCATCGAACTATATTTATGTGATAGTGATATCTATGATCATGATAATTATGTGATATGTGACATGTGTGCTCTCTACTTTGAAATATTTATATGTCATATCACTTGTGTTATGCTCTTTTGCTTTGCTTCCGCGTTTTACTCCGATGCAAATGAGCTTTATTACTTGTACTCATGCTTATTTCATATCTTTTGAGTACATCATGTTGGCTTGGGTCATATAAGCTTGCCTAACACTTTTGTTCTTAATGACAAAAGCTTATATGAACCAAGCATGTTAAAAACCCCATCTCTTTCACATACTCGAGGTGGTATTGTCATCAATCACCAAAAAGGGGGAGATTGAAAACATCTAGGCCCCAAGTTGGGTTTCAGTGATTAATGACAATACATGATTACTGTGACTAACATGTGTTTTGCAGAGGCAATTAAGTTAGGTCATGGTAATTGAGATTGATTGGGCTATCATGGTGGCCATGCCCCTACGATGGAAATCATTTCGGTTTTCTAAGGATGGACGATAAGGTTAAGGATGGACTAGTTCTAAGTGTCGTTTGGTGTTGAGGAGACACTTAGAGTAGTTTATGACTTTATTTTTCCTTTGGACGTACTATTAAGGAGGGTATGGGTGGGTAGCTTGACCTAGGTGAGTCTAGTGAGTTAGGTGTGGTACACACTTGCTAAATCTAGCACTAGGTAGCTCCTAAAAAGCCCTTAGATCCATTGGAGCAAACTTCATTCACGTATGATCGAGAGTTGGAAGTGAATGGAGGGTCAAATGCTGACTGGACGCTGGTTCTGGAGTGACCGGACGCTGGCGCAGAGTCCGGTCAGTTTATTTGATCAAGGTGAAATCATCTGGACGCGACCGGACGCTGAGAGGTGAGTGACCGGACGCTAGATGCCAGCATCCGGTCGACTCCAGTAAGGTTCCAGAGAGGGAAAAATCATGACCAGACACGTCCGGTCACAACTTAAACACTGGAGTTCGGGGAGAACTGACTGGAGCATCCGGTCAACATGGTCGGAGCGTCCGGTCACCCCGCAAAGACACATAACGGTTCATTTTTCAACCAAAGTTATAAATACTTCCTCCATTCGTGTGAGGGGGTACTTTTGCTCATTCCAATAGCTGAGAAACACCTTTGAGAGTGCCAAGAAGAGCAAGGTTCTAGTGAGGTGATTGAGATATGAGAATCCAAAAGAGAGCCCTTATTAGTGAAAGCAAGAGTAGCAAAGTGTGCATCCACCCTTCTCATTAGGCTTGTCGTGGTCAAGTGAGAGTTCGTGCTTGTTACTCTTGGTGATCGCCATCACCTAGATGCCTTGGTGGTGATTGGGAGCTGGGTGATCATCCGGCGGAGCTTGTGGATGACATAACTCAAGTTGTGAGCGGTTGTGGGTGATTCACCGCGATGGAGTGTCGAAGAATCAACCCGTAGAGAGCACTTGATCCTTGCGCAGATCAAGTGGGAGCTACACCCTTGCGTGGGTGCTCCAACGAGGACTAGTGGGGAGTGGCGACTCTCCGATACATCAGCAAAACATCACCGCGTTCCTCCTTCTCTCTTTACTTTGAGCATTTACTTTGAGCAATTCAATTCTTGTCATTTACATTCATAGAATTGTCATGCTAGAGTAGGATTGGAACATAGGTTGCTAAATTTTTATGTGGTAGATTAATAGAAACACATTCTAGGCACAAGGGGTTAATTGGGCTAACCGTAGGACTTAATTATTGAAAGAAATTTAGAATTAGCCTAATTCACCCCCCTCTTAGGCATCTTGATCCTTTCAGTGCTGATGCTTGACTGGCCTATCGAATATAGCCTATTGTATCACTGTCAACTTGGCAACTAGCTCCTCATACTCCAATTCAACAAAATCTGAATAGACTTCTTCTGCTGGAGCCCTAAATTATGACGGCAACAGAAAAGCCATTTGAATATTAGCCGTTGGTTGACCTCTATCAGTTGTTTGTTTAGCATGCCACACTTGAGGTCTACTAGATGCCTGAGCCTGTTCTAGTTCTCTATTTCTTAGGCGTTGCACCCTTTTTTCTGGCTTCTTGTCAAACCTCCTGGACACCATTGCCCTTCCTACCAAACATACTCCTCTTCATTATCTTCTTCTTCATGATTAGCCCAATTTTGATCAACAGCTCGCTTTCCAAGCCGATCATGAACACTTCTATTTTTAAGCGCCGATCCATATTATGATGGTACTCACCTCGAGCATGGATAGACCGGCGGTTGGCTTGAGATTGCCTAAACTCCCAATATTGCTCACTACACTCTGGCCAATTATTTCTAGTAGGCAATTTCAAACCTTCATTCCAATAATGTCTAAAGAAAGGACAATTCTAATGTGATTTAGCTCGCTTTCTTTCATACATCTCTTTCTCTTGTTGATGCTGGTATTCTTTCTCTTCTAGCCAGCGTTGATAATCCTTCTCCTTCTGCCATTGCCATTTGTTCAACAAAATTTGAGATGTGACATGTGGCCTTATTGCCTAGTCCCTTGACGTCTCTTCCTGTTCGTATCGGCTCTTTTATTGGTCACGACGCCTTCTAATCTCTTTATATTCATCAGCCGATATTTGCTTCTTAGGATCGACTGTTCCAGTTTCTTTTGCTCTGGTTGATGTCAGGACCTTAGCCTTTCCTTTGAGCAACTTAGCATCAACCATGTTCTAATATCTTGGGAAAGGATTATCATCAACTTTCATCTTTCGAGGTGTATCAAATTTGAGCCTTCCTTGCTGAATAGTGCTCTGTATATGTTGCTGAAAAACTCTACACTCATTAGTAGAATGAGAAGTGGCATTGTGAAATTTGCAGAACTTCTTATTCTTCAACTGATCAGGAGGCAACATAACATGATTGTTGGGCAACTTGATATGTCCCTTCTTAAGCAAGAAATCAAAGAGCTTGTCCAATTTTGTGACATCGAAATCATAGCTCTCTTCGACTCCTCTTCTCCAAGGATTTGGCATCATTACTGTCTTCTTACCCCAATTCCATTTAGCTGCGACAACCTCTTCTTCTTCATCGTCTTCATAGCCGTCATCAACTGAATATGGATTATAGGTTTCGGCAATTGCAGCACTCTTTTAGAATCGGGTATCTCTGCGCATATTCTGGAATTAGCTATAGAACGCTGCCACTCGTTGAGCCAACTGACCCAAATTATCAAACTCTTGCTCTAGTAGTTTCTCTCTCCACGTTGGCAACATTTCTTGGATGACCAAAGCAGCTAACTGATCATCAGTCAAGTTCAATGAGAAGCACAAATTTCTGGTCTCTCGAAACCTCTGAAGAAACTCGGTTCCCGATTCATTAGTTTTCTGTCTTATAGTCGTCAAATCGGTAATTTTCTTTTCTCCTGTCCCAGCGTAAAAATATGTATGAAACTTCTTCTCTAGGTCAGCCTAATTGGCAATGTAGTTAACTGACAGCGATGAAAACCAAGTGAAGGCTGGTCCTAACAGGGACAAGAAGAAGAGACGAACTCAATGGGCCTCTTCAATGGACGCTTCACCCAACTATGTAAGATACCGACTGACATGTTCTATTATGCTTGTGCTATCTTGGCCAGTGAACTTAGCAAACTTTGGGAGCATGTAATTTGTAGGAAAAATGACCAAATCATACCACTCTGGATATGGGTGTTTGTACGAGAAGGTCTGTCCTTTTGGCTTTAAACCGAACTAATTCTTCATCATCTCAGTCACTCTAAGCAACAACTCATCAGCATTTGAATTTGGATTTCTCTGCAATTGTCGACCCATCTGTGGATTAAAATTTTGGGTACCTTGATACCCTAGATTTGGAATCATATGAAGGGCATTATAATCTATGCCATAATGATATCCTTGTGGAATCTCTATCTACTAGGTCCTTTGCTGGTTTACTGCTTGAAGTATCTGGTTGTAGATGCTAGGATTTGTATCTCTATGAATCCTTTGGACTGATGGTGCTATTTTTTGAGCCAACGACGGTATTTGGCCTGATGTGCCAAAATTGACCATTTGATTCTGAATTTGCCCCATCAGCTATTGTTCATGCTTCATTGATGATCCAGGATTATACTATATCTGATTAGTAGTAGCACCCTGAACTTACTCAGATGAGCTCTGAACTGCCTGGACATCATCATTACTAGCTAGTATTGCTTCTTGATGACTGGTACCGGCTTGATTAGTCCCTGAGTCAATGGATGTGGAATATTATAGTAAACCGGTCTAACCTGATTAATTGAATATCCATGAAACACCTCTTTCATGGTGTTGTGGAATGTGTTCAAGAAAACTGCATTATGGTTCAATATGGCATCATGAACAGATTTGTTTACAGCCTCTACGAAGAAACACCTATCTTTAGCTTCGTCTATATCTAACTACCTATGCAACAAAACTCTTGGTAGAGGATATTTCTAAACAACTTTATTGACATATGTCTTGGTATAGGACAACAAACACTTATTCTAAAATTCTTCTATAGCTTTGTTGATGACATCTTTATCTTCATCAGGTAGGTCTTCATAAGGCACCATAAGGATGTCATTGTTGTTGTAAGTCGCAATGATGATTGTGGTGTCCCACCGGGCGTGCCAGAACATGTGTCGGTGCAAAAACATGTCAATGCGCCTAGCACACAGCAAGCTAGAAGGATTTGCTTTATGGAGCAAGGGAGGAGATCCGCTTGGCTTCAATGCAGGGCTAGCCAAAGCTACGAATTCCTCCCGAGGCGTGCTAGTCAATTTGACCTGCAATTGACAAGGAGAAAAAGTTTATCAATAATTTAAGGTAGAACATGCCGGTCTTTGCCCAGACAGTTCCAAGTGTGCCACTTCAGGAGCAGCCAGACAGGAAAAATCGACTAAACGAACAATACGCGAAGAAATCGGCTGTTACGGACTGTAAAGCTCATGGGTTGTAATTGATTTTATGTTGACAAGTACAATACACGTAGATATAAGTAAAATCATCAGCTAGGTGGGTATTACCAGTGTAAAGCATTGAGCCGATGAATCTAACGAGAAAGTATATAACATGCGAACAAATCGGCTGTTTAGTACAAATGGATCTACAAACGCTCTGAATCTAATCTGTTACCATCAACAGTGAGGTTCGACCGGATCGATGGCAGCTATGATGATAATAACAAACTAGAATTGAAGAATCTGTAAAACCATCTATACATTGATAGGCTTTCCAAAGGACATGCTATATGTGTGAAAGCTCAAGGGAATCGGCTGAAATAGCCGATTTAGGTGGAAAAGGGACTACAACATGTAAACAGTCGACTATTTAACATAGACAAATCTATGAACTCATCAGACTTATCATGTTATCTCCAATAGTGGGGTTCGACTGGATCAATGGTAGCCATGATAAAGAAAACAAATCATACCTTTAAAGTAAACAGATCTATTCATATTTAACAGAATCATGGAGACACACTGTAGGTGTTAAAGTATAGGTGATCGGCTATTTAGCCAATGTAGGCATTGTAAACAGTCAAGGTCACACCTGATCGAAAACAAATCTACAACTAGCATCCTCCGATCTAAAGTGCCATAAGTGGGGATCAACCAGATCGTTACAGCCATAATAGCGAACTATAGACTAGATTTAACTAGCCAGCAAACCTCCTCAAGATCATACATGCCTTAACCGCATACTATGCATGATCAAGATCGAAGTAGAACAGCCGATGAAACATAACCCGTCACTTAAAGTAAGAAACATCGTATTGTAACCAACCAAATGACAGACTAAAAGGATATGAAGCCGATCTAGATCGATCTCGATCGGGAAGGTTGATGTTGCTGAAACTAATGGCAATAAGGACATCAGCAAGATCGGTAACTTAATGAATCTACCCAAAGCATGCCACTCTTAGGTAGAGCTGATAACTTGACCTTAATCTAATTCGAGCAGTGGAGGTCGAACTTAACCGATGCAGCCGTACTTGAACTAGATAAAGATTGATAACTAGCTTATGCTAGAGCTCGCAGTGGAGGTCGAACTTAACCGATGCAGCCTTACAAACCAAAGCATAAGCCATGATGGTACTTATAGACAAGCCAGAGGGTGGTCAGACCGATGCAGCCCTGCTTGTTGAAGAACTCACCGAGATCTACACTACTACTCCTAAGGGTTGACGTAAAGCCAAAAAGTAATTTGTATTGATTGATTGGATGTCCCTTTTACAATAGCTGGGGTTCAATATTTATACCCGGAGCCTAAGCATGAATCCTACTCAAGTACGACTCATTACAATCTTTGGTATAAAAGAAATCATTCCTAACTTAAGATAACTTGGACCCTAATCTTTTCCTTTTTGTAGAGCCCGACATGTATTTCCCGACGCCAATCGTAGCTCATTATCGTTATCTGCTGATGTCATTCGAAGAGAGCCAATTCTAGTGCCGCATCTGAATCAGCTGATATCGATCCTTATGCAATCGATTTCTTGATTGACACAATCTTGGAAGCTTTGAGTTCCCGTGTTCCTCTTCCCAAATTTTGGTGTAAACAACAACTAATAGGAGCTTTAAATGCTCTCCCTAGCAGATGCTCAAAAGATAACCGAAAAGAAATGACAAAGCAACACACATGCATATGTAATGCAATACTTAAAAGAAAATCTAGTTGCTTGTCAAGTTTGATCCAAGGTTAAGCTTTTTCACACGCTTTTCAATGGTTATCTTAACCATGTTAGACAAGCCCTAAGTGCATTACTAAAAATTAAACATGTTTTATATTACAATGCAATGCAAGGGACAACACAAGCTCATTTTTTTAGTGAAGCTACTTAGGTCAAGCACATTGAGCTCATTCCTCAACCGACAAAAAGTAGCCTCATCTAGCAGTTTTGTTAAGATATCCGCCAATTGATCCTCGGTCCTTACACCTTCTAGTGATATATTATTTTTAGCAACATGATCTCTAAGAAAGTGATGACGGATATCTATGTGCTTGATGCGAGAGTGTTGAACCAGGTTATTAGCAAGTTTTACCGTGCTCTCATTGTCACATAAAAGGGGTACCTTTTCTAGAACTACACCATAGTCTAGAAGAGTTTGCTTCATGTAAAGGATTTATGCACAACAAGCACCCACTGCAATGTACTCTGCCTCGACGGTGGACAAGGCCACACTATTTTGCTGCTTAGAGGTCCAAGACACTAGTGATCTACTAAGCAAATGGCACCCTCTGGATGTATTTTTTCTATCAATTTTACAACCAGCATAATCCGAATCAGAATAGCCAACTAGTTGGAATCCAGCTCCTTTGGGATACCAAAGACCAATGCTTGGTGTGTGCTTAAGATACCTAAGGATTCTTTTAACAGCAACCATGTGAGCCTCCTTAGAATTAGCTTAAAATCTAGCACACATGCACACACTAAACATGATGTTTGTCCTAGATGCGGTCAAGTACAACAAACTACCAATCATAGAATGGTAAAAAGTTTGATCAACCAATTGGCCTCCCTCATCTAGGTTGAGATGTCCATTAGATGGCATTGGTGTCTTGATTGGCTTACATTCATCCATTTTAACCCTCTTGAGAAGATCCTTGGAATATTTTTCTTGAGAGATGAAAATCCCTTCTCTCATTTGTTTAACATGAAAACCAAGAAAGAATCTAAGCTCTCCAATCATAGACATCTTGAACTCCTTCAATATCAATTCACCAAACTCTTTGCAATAGTCTTCATTTGATGAGCCAAATATGATATCATCAACATATACTTGACAAATGAAGATCTCTCCATCAAGCTTCTTGGTGAATAGTGTGGTGTCGTCCTTCCCAATGGTGAAGCCCTTCTCAATAAGAAAGTCCCGAAGGTGCTCATACCAAGATCTTAGGGCTTGCTTTAGCCCATATAGCGCCTTGGACAACCTATAAACATGATTAGGATATCTAGGGTCTTTGAACCCAGGAGGTTGATCAACATAGACTAGTTCATTTATTAAGCCATTTAAAAATGCTCTTTTAACATCCATTTTATATAATTTCATTTCATGATGAGATGCATAGGCAAGAAGGATATGAATGGCTTCAAGTCTTGCAACCGGTGCAAAAGGTCTCTCCAAAATCCAACCCTTCAACTTGAGAACCCCTTTGTAACTAGCATTGCCTTGTTCCTCACAATGATGCCTTGATCATCTTGATTTTTGTGAAACACCCACTTTGTTACAATGACTCTTGCATCTTGTGGTCGCTCTTTAAGTGTCCAAACTTCATTGTGGGTAAAGTTGTTCAATTCTTCATGCATGGCATTTATCTAATCCGGATCTTGAAGAGCTTCTTCTACATTCTTAGGCTTAATGCAAGAAACAAACGAGTGATGTTCAATAAATGAAGCAAGTTTTTTAGAGCGAGTCATTACACCCTTTGAAGGACTCTCTATGATGAGGTCTTGTGGATGTGCTTGAAGTATAGGAGAGTTTCTTCTATCAACCACTTGAGCAGGAGGTTGTGGAGCATCAACATCTTGAGCTTGTGCCACCATTTGGTCATGAGAGACATGAGTATCTTTATTTTCTACTCTCCCATCTTTATCATCATCTTGTGGCACATTTGATGAAGAGGGTGAATCAATCACTTGAACATCATCTTCATCATGTTTGGGCTTGATGTCTCCAACCGGAATGTTTTTCATGGCCTTCCTCAAAGCTTCATCACCTACATCATCAAGAGTCTTATGTGCTCCTTGGGACTTTGATGAGTAACCAACAAGATAACCAATATCATAATGTCTTTAGAACTTCCCTAGGTGTTGCCGCTTCTTATAGATGTAGCATTTGCAACCAAACACCTGGCAGAATGAGACTCTGACTTTTTCCCATTGAGCAACTCATAAGGGATCTTGCTAAGAAACTTTTAGAGAAATAGGCGGTTGGATGCATAGCATGCGGTTTTGATGGCTTCCACCCATAGATCTTGAGGTGTATTGTACGCATCAAGCATTGTTCTTGCAAGGGTGATTTGTGTCCGGTTCTTTCTCTCTACTACACCATCTTGTTGAGGAGTGTAGGTTGCGAAGACCTCATTCTTGATCCCAACATCATCAAAATATGCTTCAATATTTGTGATGTCGAATTCTTTCCCATTGTCACTTCTTATCTTTTTTAGCTTCACTTCAAATTCATTTTGTGCTCTCTTGGCAAACTTCTTAAAACAAGCGGCAACTTTGGTCTTGTCATGAAGGAAGAACATCCAAGTGTATCTAGTGTAGTCATCAACTATCACAAGACAATAGAGGTTGCCTTCCAAACTTTTGTAAGTTGTTGGTCCAAATAGATCCATCTGGAGAAGCTCTAGCACTCTTGTTGACATGTAAGCTTTGGTTGGATGAGTGTTTACAACTTGCTGGCCGGCTTGACATGCACTACAAAGCTTGTCCTTCTCAAATTTCACATTCTTCAAACCTCTCACCAATTCATTTTTCATTAACTTCTTGAGTGAACTCATCCCAACCTGTGCAAGTCTTCTATGCCAAAGCCACCCAAGTGATGTTTTGGTGAATAAGCATGTCTACAAGTTTGCATCTTCGGAGGTGAAGTCCACTAGATATAGGTTGTTGTATCTAAAGCCCTTGAATATAACTTGATTATCATCTTTCTTTGACACAACCACTTCCTTCTCGATGAACAAACATTGAAAACCAAGATCACACAATTGACCAACGAATTGCAAGTTGAAGCTCAATGAAGCAAAATATAGCTGTAAGGTCGAGATGCTAACTAGAGGGGGGTGAATAGTTGTTTCTAAATCTTAATCGCGCTGGCTAACTGAAATGAGTGCAGAATTAAATCTATCGGTCTAGCCAAGACTACACCCCTCTATTTATGTTTTCTAGCACCTTGCAAAGATCCTAATAAAGCAATTAAGGTGTCGGGCTAGCTAGAGCTCACCTAACCAATTCTAGAAGCAAGGTCATACAAGCCTATGCCACTAGTACTTCAAGCACTGAGGGAGCTCCTACACATTCTAGTAAGCAAAAGAACAAAGCCACCTAGGCTTACTAGCAATGCTCAATAACAAGGCAACCAATGCCAAATTAGAGAGCACAAATACTTAGCTACACAAACTAAGCAATGTGACTAACCAGGTTACATAAACCAAATTAGTCACGCGAGGGAGCTGCTTCTATGCTACACAAGCAAGAAGGTAACTAGTGAGCTATACAAGCAAACTAATTACAAGAGCAACTACACAAGCACAATGTATATGAAAGTAAAGCTTATGTAACGAGGATGCAAACCAACGGGAAGACCAAAGTTGACACGGTGATTTTTCTCCCGAGGTTCACGTGCTTGCCAACACCCTAGTCCCTGTTATGTCGACCGCTCACTTGGTGGTTCGGCAGCTAATTGGCATCACCCGCCAAGCCCGCACGTCGGGCACTGCAAGAACCTACCTTGAAAGTGAGGGTAGCTCAATGACACGCTTTACTAGAGTTGCTCTTCGTGGCTCCCGTGGGGCGAGCACAATGCCCCACACAAAGCTCTTCTCCGGAGCACCGCACAAGCATCTTGTGGGCTTCGATGAGGACTACCACCAAGCCATCTAGGAGGTGGCAACCTCCAAGAGTAACAAGCACCACCGGCTTACAACTCGATCACCTAGTGCCACTCGATGCAACCTCATGATGCAATCACACTAGAATCGCTCTCTCACACAATCGAATGATCACTATCAAGTATATGTGAGATGGAGGGCTTCCAAGCACTCTCAAGCATGGACACAAAGTCCCCTGAGGTGCTCAGCCACAGCCATGGCTAAGACCACCTCTATTTATAGCCCCACAGGCTAAACTAGCCGTTACCCCTTCACTGGGCAAAACTCAGGACGACCGGACGCACCCTGCCAGCATCTGGTCAACGGATAGCTACCACATCATCCATCGCTTCAAATACTGAGCGCCCGATCTCAATGGTTAATTTGTGACCGGACGCTGCACAGTGTATGACCAGACACAGGACCCAAACATTTGGTCACTTCTAGTAAGGTTCCACTCATGACCGGACGCGTCTGGTCAACCCCGACCGGACTCGCCCAGCATCCGACCACTCACTGTCTCTTCTGTGTGCCGCCACACCAGCGCGACCGGACACACCCACCTAGCGTCCAATCACTGCGTGACCAGCATCTAGTGCACTCTGTGAAACCCTAACTTTTCTATACAGGGCACTGGTGGCACCATCGGACCATTCGCACTCTACGGGCGGACACTCCGCTGGTGAAGTTTCGAACCCTTCTCGCCTTCGTTTCATCGCCGAGTTGATCCACATCAACTCCAACTTCATCTCCTTTGTAAATATGCCAACACCACCAAGTGTAAACCACCATGTGTATGTGTGTTAGCATTTTCATAATCATTTTCCAAAGGATTTAGCCACTCAACTTGCCATGCCAGATGATCCTAGCGACGATGCAAAGTTAGATCACACGAGTGGCACTAGATGACCGATATGCAAACAAGTCTGCCCCTCTTGATAGTATGGCCATCTATCCTAAACCCGATCATCAACTTCTCTACACCTATGACCAGTGAAATGAAATGCCCTAGGTTATACCTTTGCCTTGTGCATTCCATTCCATCTCCTCCAATGTTGATGCAACACATGCACCAACCAATCACCAAAATGATATGATCCACTTCATATCATCACATGACCATATTGGTTCATTGATCTTGACTTTACTTGCTTTTCACCATTGCCTTCGTCCATCGGTGCCAAGTCTTGCTTAAGCTTCACCACCACGCGGTCCATCGCTCCAAAGCCTTCGACTTGCCCTTCACACTTGCAACCGGTCCATCAAGCCAAGTCTTGTCTTGATCTTCTCCACCTTGATCACATGACTCAATGTCATGTCTCATTTACAATGAGCTCCTTTGTCATCACATGTGTGAGCTTTGCAACATCTTCAAGCCATTTTTACCTTCATGGCATATGTTGCTCACACACATGTACCTGTGGACTAATCACCTCTATATCTCACATAAACACAATTAGTCCACCTAGGTTGTCACTCAATTACCAAAACCACATAAGGACCTTTCAATCTCCCCCTTTTTGGTAATTGATGACAACTCTACAAAGATATGGAAATTGAGCTCTTTTGGATTCATGTTGCTTGCCCAAGCAATTTTACCATATGAAAATGATTTTTTGACAAGTACCACAAACCCGAGATGGTAGTATTAGCTCCCCCTACATATGTGCTAGAGTGTTTGATTTGAAGCTCACACATACACATAGATTGAAATTGTGGGAGAGTAATTACTACTAAATGATGCTAAGGTGTATAGAGTAAACCTTTGAAGCGTGATACCAATCAGAGTTACACCTTTTAGTTCATCCTTAGCACCATGGTTAGCTAGATATCACTTGGAAATAAAATCACTAGATACCTCGTGAGATCAACATTAAAAGCAAGATACTATCATTACTTGTAAAGCATACCAAGTGTCTAGCTATCATCCTATGCATGCTAGTTATCAAATCATCTTTTAAGTTCTACAATTAGCATACACCACACAAACTTGCATATTGAATTTGAAAGCTTATGTAATGCAAGCAAGCACATGAATATGCACATATCAAATCCAATCAATCAAAGTTCAGGACCTTGCTCTCTCTACTTGTGTGCATCTCTTGTCCAAGAATTTTGATCCTTTCACATCCTTTAATAGTGTTCCCTCTTTGTCCATGTCCATGTCCAACCTCTACTTTGTCTCAATCTTGCCCAAAGTTTCCATATCTTTGTACAATCTCTCCCCCTTTGTCATCAATTTCCATAAAAGGTGTGCTTCTCATGGATGCAAAGATTTACATTTGGGGTAGATGGTTGAGGCTTTGAATCTTGCATCTTTTATGGACATCACTTGAATGTTGGAATGACACCACTTGTAGATACCACTTGTAACTTGTACCACTTGTATCTTGTGTAGGGCTTCTTGAGATACCACACATAGGATCTTTGATCTTGATATCAATTAGTGGGACACCTCCCCCTATGTGATAGCATGGGTCATCTGTTTGCTCAACTTGAACTCTTGGAAGTGAGGGATGCATTCTTCATTTGATGATCACTTAAAGTTGAGGATCACTTGTGGAACCATCGTCTTGCATGATTGATACCACGTATAAATGTGATATCACTTGAAATAATTTTCTAGTACGGAACCACTTGTTGGATTTGTCAATTTTGACCATTTCTTGAACATTTGCTATCTTCATGAGTACCACTTATAGGATATCACTTGTGGGTTGATCTAGACATTACTTGTAAATTCTTGATGAAATATTATAGTCTAGATACCACTTAGAAAAAACAAACTATATATCCATTTGCATTGTTGTCTTGTGCTTGTACTCTTATCACTATCAAGAGCTTCTATGGTTGACTTGAACTAAATTGATTTGCCTAAGCTTCCAAGTCTGATTTTAACCAATGACAAGCTTCTTCACACCTCTTGCAAGGGTTATCTTGTCAATGTTGTACTTGTCACTTGTTTAGCAATCCAAATTAAATCAAGTACTTGGGTTCACTAGCTCATGAAAGAATTCATATACTAACCATTAGATCAATTAATCATTCAAGCAATAGTGGTAGGCTTGTGAATTTAAAACTTTCATTCGTTATGCATGATCCTATGAAGTATGTACTATATGCACTAATCGCATACTAGTAAGGGATGAAATGATCAATGATACCTTTGCTATGTTGGAGTAGAGGATAGTCACATAGATTCCAATTCATTACTCTAATAGCAATGTGAAGTCCAATTATAAGCTTGGTGAAGACCAATAGATACCATTTTAAATTCCATTCTTTACCCATATGAAATGAATACCACTTATGATCAAGTGTTCTTTCTTGTTGTGGTTGGCTTGCTTCATCTTTAGATCAATGCTTGCATGAGAGCATCAATCGTGAGAATACCACTTGAAATATCATGATTAGCTCCTTTTTGGGTGTTGCTTGCTTTTCTTGATCAATCCTTTTGATTGCTTCAACTAAGCATCTCAAATGTCCCTTGGATCACCACTTCCATGTTAGCTTTCCAAGTACCACACTTGGTTTACCTACACATAGGTGGCAAGCCCCTACACTAGGGAGAAGTGACCTCTCTCCAAGAACCATTTTTGACACTCACTTGAACTAACTTGATTGATTGATCCAAGTGATGGACTTAACTTTTATGAGTAACCTTGATTCCTTCTTTAAGTCATTTTCTTTCTACTTGTTTAAGTCCTTTTCTTTTTACCAAATGATCTCCATTCACATCTAGAACTTAAATTTCATCTTCAACTTGAGTTTGATCTTGATCTTCATCTTGAGTACCAAAAGTGTGCAAAGTACACTCCACAATCAAATGTCCTTGTACTCTTTGCTTGTCATGCTTCTAGATCATCTCAATAACAAACTTAGGTGCCTCAATTACTTATAAATATGTTTCCAACTTGAGGACCTTTCAATCAAAGTGACTCCAAATAAATCCAATAATTGTCACTTTTCTGGTATATTTTGTACTCTTCAAAGAAAAATGCATATCACCCAATGTACAAATCTAAATACCACGAAATTTTGTGGACATGTGTATCACTAGGTTATCTAGCAGTTGTAAAAATTTGAACATTATTTGACTTCTAGATTGCTACTAGATTTCAATTCTTCCACCACTGCTATATGCTGAAAAACTATTGCACTATAGCTGACAAGATCCACTCCAAAACCGAAGCATTTCTTATCCAATTCTCATGAAAATTATACAGCATCTTATACCATAAGTCTAGAGCATGTACACCAATTTTTATACCAATCCAATAAGTTTTGATTACTCAAACATGGCTAAGATCACAGCTAGCTCAATTTTTTTCATATAGGACATATTTCAATCACTTGAGCTATACTTCATCAAATGTGAATCAAACTTGAAACCAACATGTTTGAATGCTTTCATAGGACATAAATCCATTCAATCTACTTACTAAATGTTATCTTATGAATTTATCCAACACAAATCAGTCCAAACTTGACTACTAATCAATTTATCCATTTAAACATCTTATAGCAAGCAACATTGCATATTTATCCAATGCAATCAATTCATATGCACCCAAATGAAATGATCAATAAGAGATATACCTTGGTTAGCTCATGATCATCCAACTAGCAAGCTTCAACTCAATTATTTGCAAGCCATCAAATATATCCAATGAATCACCAACAACTTGAATTATAGCACTTGTATGATGTAACACATTTGGACTTCACTCAATTATCATGGCATTGGGTTTGGATATGCACTAGGCTTCATAACTTGACTCAACATATGATGATCAATATGAAATCAATTGAATCAAGTCTCCAATGCCAATGATACCTACAAACAATCATCCACGTTTTGATGGTACCCAAATAAGTTTGGGTCCTCTCAAGTTTGGAGCAACATACTTAGGCAAAGCCCTAATATGAGCAGCGGGATGTTTTGCAATTGCAACCAATGAGGTACCATTGCCATCCTTTCTAAACATATTATTATAAAAAATTGAAATAAGCTTAGAAATATTACCTAGGGGGTATGAATGTGCCATGTGTCCCCTTTCCCGGCATGAGTAGCACTTTCTCTTTGATTGAGCCTTCTCTTCTTTGCTCATGTGGTGCTTCCCATTGCCTTGCCTCTCATGGATTGCTTGAGCCTTCTTCTCAAGCTTGGTAGGACACTTAGAGGCAAAGTGTCATGTATTTCCACACTTGAAGCACTTGATGTGAGCATAATCTTTCTTCTCATCTTCATTCTTGCTCATCATCTTGGCATCTTGAGTTTGCATTGGATGCCTTGCCTTTCCATCCCTTCTTGTTTTCTTCTTCATCGTCATCAAGTCACCACCATCTTCATGATAGATCTTGACTTACTCTTGGGGTGTCCTCTCTTGCTCAACTTGTGGCTTTGGTTAAGGCTTCACCAATTGCTTGGTTGGGCACATTGAGGTAACATGACCCCATGTGCGACACTTGAAGCACTTAACATGCCTTAGCCTCTCTTCTTCTTTCTTCAACTTGAGCTTTTCTTCATTGGAGCAACCATTTGCAAGATGTCCCACTTTATGGTACTTGAAGCACATGAAATGAGAGAGCTTCTCTTGTTCTTGCTTCTTCATCTCTCTTTTATATCTTCTCTTATCCCATCTTTTGCCCTTGATCTTGCTCTTGTTGAAGCCAATGCCACTTATGTCATTACGGCTTTCTTGATGATTGACTTTGCTAGTCTTGAAGCCGACACCACTCTTGTCACCAAAGTTTGTTTGAGTCTTCAAGATATGCTCAAAGGTGACTTGAGAGTTGTAGCACCTCTCTAACTTGTTGCTCAATTTCTTCACTTGTTCATTGAGCTCATTGTTCTCCTTCAAAAGGTTAGTCTCACAAGACATAGAAGTAGAACAAGCATCTAATTGTGAAGAACATGGCATTTCTAATAAATCATCACTAGAGGTGGATACATGCTTCTTGCCTATATCACAAGGGTTAGCAACAATATGTGATTGATCAATTGACCCATATGATGAGATCTCACTAGTTTTAGTTTTTCCATTAGAAATCTCCATAGTGAGAAAAGCATGGTCTTGTACCAAGTTATCATGAGCAACACTAAGTTCCTCATGAGCCAATTTTAGCTCCTCATGTGAACAAGTAGTAACTTAAAGTAGATGCTTTTGTTGTTCACATGTGTTCTTTAGAAAAAGAGTTTCATTTTTCAATTTCTCGGTTTTAGCCATCTCTTTTTCTAAAGCTTTGATCATGCAACCATATCTATCTAGAAGCTCCTCATATGAATCAAGATCAATCACATTTGCATTAGATACCTTAGTGTCACCTTGTGACATGAAGCAATGTGGTGTAGTTGGAGAGCTTGAAGAAACATCACTCTCATACCCCAAGCATGATCCATCATTATCACCATCAAGTGTGCATGGAGTAGCATCATCATTGGCTTCACTTATGGCATCATCATCAATCTTGTCAAGTGATCTTGTGATATGATCATTATTATCATCACTTGACCATGAGGTGGAGCAATCTTTCTCAATCACCACATTGTGATCATGCTCGACACACTCATGCGCCTTCTTCTTGGGCTCATCATCATCATTGGAGACCGTCCCATACCTCTCATTGAGATAACTCCAAATCTCATGGGCGGTCTTCATGTCAATGATCTCTCCAAAGATGTTATCATGCAAGGATCTATACATGATGTTAGTAGCTTGGATGTCGAGATCTAGGCATTTCTCTTATGCTTGAGTTAAAGTATATTCATCCAACACATGAGAAAAGCCTACATCTACCATCCACCACATTTGAGGGCAAATAAACTTAAAATTGCATATCATCCAATTTTTCCATCTTGTAAAGTGTGTGCCATCAAAAATGTGTGGACAATCAACATCTAGCCCATAAGCCGTCATCCTCTCGGGTCGGTGAAGATCACAAATGAGAGACCCAGCTCTGATACCACTTGTAAGGTCGAGATGGTGACTAGAGGGGGGTGAATAGTCATTTCTAAATCTTAATCGCGCTGGCTAACCGAAACAAATGCGGAATTAAATCTATCGGTCTAGTCAAGACTACACCCCTCTCTCTATGTTTTCTAGCACCTTACAAAGATCCTAATAAAGGAATTAAGGTGCTGGGCTAGCTAGAGCTCACCTAACCAATTCTAAAAGCAAGGTCACACAAACCTATGCCACTAGTACTTTAAGCAATGAGGGAGCTCCTACACATGCTAGTAAGCAAAAGCACAAAGCCACCTAGGCTTACTAGCAATGCTCAATAATAAGGCAACCAATGCCAAATTAGAGAGCGTAAATACTTAGCTACACAAACTAAGCAATGTGACTAACCAGGTTACATAAACCAAATTAGTCACGCGAGGGAGCTGCTTCTATGCTACACAAGCAAGAAGGTAACTAGTGAGCTATACAAGCAAACTAATTACAAGAGCAACTACACAAGCACAATGTATATGAAAGTAATTACAAGCTTATGTAATGAGGATGCAAACCAATGGGAAGACCAAAGTTGATACGGTGATTTTTCTCCCGAGGTTCACGTTCTTGCCAACACCCTAGTCCCTGTTGTGTCGACCGCTCACTTGGTGGTTCGACAGCTAATTGGCATCACCCGCCAAGCCCGCACATCGGGCACTGCAAGAACCTACCTTGAAAGTGAGGGTAGCTCAATGACACGCTTTACTAGAGTTGCTCTTCATGGCTCCCGTGGGGCGAGCATAATGCCCCACACAAAGCTCTTCTCTAGAGCACCGCACAAGCTTCTTGTGGGCTTCGATGAGGACTACCACCAAGCCATCTAGGAGGTGGCAACCTCCAAGAGTAACAAGCACCACCGGCTTACAACTCGATCACCTAGTGCCACTCGATGCAACCTCACGATGCAATCACACTAGAATCGCTCTCTCACACAATCGAATGATCACTATCAAGTATATGTGAGATGGAGGGCTCCCAAGCACTCTCAAGCATGGACACAAAGTCCCCCGAGGTGCTCAGCCCCAGCCATGGCTAAGACCACCTCTATTTATAGCCCCACGAGCTAAACTAGCCGTTACCCCTTCACTGGGCAAAACTCAGGACGACCGGACGCACCCTGCCAGCATCTGGTCAACGGATAGCTGCCACATCATCCATCGCTTCAAATACTGAGCGCTCGATCTCAACGGTTAAGTTATGACCGGACACTGCACAGTGTATGACCGGACATAGGACCCCATCATTCGGTCACTTCTAGTAAGGTTCCACTCGTGATCGGACGCGTCCGGTCACCCCCGACCGGACTCGCCCATCGTCCGATCACTCACTGTCTCCTCTATGCGCCGCCACACCAACGTGACCGGACACACCCACCCAGCATTCGGTGCACTCTGTGAAACCCTATCTTTTCTGTACAAGGCGCCGGTGGCACCATCGGACTATCCGCACTCTACGGGCGGACACTCCGCCGGTGAAGTTTCGAACCCTTCTCGCCTCTGTTTCATCGCCGAGTTGATCCACATCAACTCCAACTTCATCTCCTTTGTAAATGTGCCAACACCACCATGTGTATGTGTGTTAGCATTTTCACAATCATTTTCCAAAGGATTTAGCCACTCAACTTGCCACACCACACGATCCTAGCGACAATGCAAAGTTAGATCACACGAGTGGCACTAGATGACCGATATGCAAACAAGTTTGCCCCTCTTGATAGTACGGCCATCTATCCTAAACCTGGTCATCAACTTCTCTACACACCTATGACCGGTGAAATGAAATGCCCTAGGTTATACCTTTGCCTTGCGCATTCTATTCCATCTCCTCCAATGTTGATGCAACACATGCACCAACCAATCACCAAAATGATATGATCCATTTCATATCATCACGTGACCATATTGGTTCATCGATCTTGACTTTACTTGCTTTTCACCATTGCCTTCATCCATCGGTGCCAAGTCTTGCTTAAGCTTCACCGCCACGTGGTCCATCGCTCCAAAGCCTCTGACTTGCCCTTCACGCTTGCAACCGATCCATCAATCCAAGTCTTGTCTTGATCTTCTCCACCTTGATCATATGACTCAATGTCATGTCTCATTTGCAATGAGCTCCTTCGTCATCACATGTGTGAGCTTTGCAACATCTCCAAGCCATTTTTACCTTCATGGCATATGTTGCTCACACACATGTACCTGTGGACTAATCACCTTTGTATCTCACATAAACACAATTAGTCCACCTAGGTTGTCACTCAATTACCAAAACCACACAAGGATCTTTCAATAGCACATTTGATATTGAGTGATCATTTGATATTGCAACTTTGGCCAACCCTTGTACTTTGCCCTTTGAATTGTCACCAAATGTAATCCTTTCTTGATCATCTACTTCTTCATCTAGTGTGGTGAACATACGAGGATCACCGGTCATATGTTCACTATCAATAACCCAATGACTTTCATGGTGATGTAGTTCACCTACACATACAAGAGATCAAGCTTATTGTTTAGGGACCCAAACTTGATGAGGGCCCTTGACTTTCTCAACTAGTGAGTTAGCAACCCAAATTTGCTTAGGCCTATTCTTGTTGGGTGGACCTAAGAACATGACTTTCATCTTTTCACTATAATCTTTTCTAAGCATGTAGTGAGCATTGAAAGCAAAGGCTCTAGCATGCTTGGGCAAGGGGTGTGGTGGTGGAGTTTCACACTCATGAGCAAAGTGACATTCTTGTCTACACTCAAAGCATCTCTTTGGCTTAGGCTTTGACTTATATTGTTGTTGATGTTGAGCTTGAGCTTTTTTTCTCTTGATTTGCCAAGAACCCAATACCACTTCTATCCATCTTTATCATGGTGTGAATAAGTAGCTCACTTTGGAGATATTGGCCTCTTGCGAACTTGCTCAAACCGGTCTTGAGATGTTCTTTCTCCAATTTGAGTGTCTTGTTCTCTTCTCTAAGCATCTCATTCTCAAGGGTCATATCATGTTCATTGTCAAGATTCTCTATCACAATTGTGTTTGTGGTCGATAGTTTTTCAAGATTCTTCTTAAGCTTTTCATTTTTATTCTTGAGCTTGACATAATCATCATAGTTGTCGAACTCAACCACCTTCTTACCTTTGCTACTAGAACCTTGCCCAATGCTCTCAACAATCAAGTCATCACATGATGTAGCTATATCAATCTTAACAACATTGTTAGTAGCATCTTGCGGCTCATTTGACAATAACTCATGAGAAAGAACAAGATTGTCATGGTTAATCTTGAGATTTGTGTCCTCTTCTTTTAGCAAGTTGTAACTAGTGGTGAGCTCATTGTGTATCTCCTCAAGTTTATCATGTTTTTCTCTAAGCTCCCTTTTAGAGGTTTTGAGCTCCTTGAGTTTGGATGACACAATTTTATTTTCTTCTCTAAGCTCATCACTAGTTTTTTTTTGCTATGTCATACTTTGCTAAGAGTGAATCATCCTCAAGTTCTAGCTTCTTATTTTTTGCCCTTATCTTTCTAATGATTTTAGTGTATTGGTTTAGCAATTTGACAAGATCATCATAAGAAGGTGACTCAAATTCCTCATCACTATCACTACCATTCTCATCATCACTAGCATTGTCATCACCACTGCTATCATCATCATTTTGTACCTTTCGTTCACCCCTGGCCATGAGGCATAGATGTGTAGAGGATGGTGATGGCGGTATCGGTGGAGATAGTGTGGAACCAATCACAAGGGCGTCCACCTTCTCCTTCTCATTTTCACTTTAATCATCGGATGAGACACTTGATGATTCGATGTCCGTGAGCCAATCACCAACAATATAGGTCTTGCCATTCTTTTTCTTCTTGTGAAATTCCTTTTTCTTGCCATCCTTCTTTTTGTATGGCTTGTTCTTCTTCTTCTCATCATCACCATCACTTGAGTCATCTTTCTTGCCCTTGTACTTGTCTTTCTTGGGTTTGGGACATTGATGAGCTAGATGACCAAGATCTCCACAATTATAGCAATCTATTTTGGAGATGGGCTTCCTTCTACTACTAGTGAAAAATTTCTTCTTCTTGCCATCAAACTTGACACCATTCTTGTTTAGCTTCTTGAGCATCTTGATGGTTCTTCTCACCTTGAGAGCAAGGCTTGCATCATCAATCTCATCATCACTTGAGCTATCATGATCAACTTTTGCTTTGCCTCTCTTCTCTTGGCTAGCCTTGAATGCCAAATCTTTCTTCTTGGTGGAAGAAGAGCCATCTTGTGGAGTAATATGCATGTACATCTCATGTGCATTGATCTTCTCCAATATTTGAGTTGGCGTAGCGGTGGAAAGATCACCTTGATGAAGCACCGTCACAATATGCCCATACTTGTCAATAGGGAGGACACTCAAGATCTTTCTCAGAACATCGGATGGTTGCATTTGAGTGAGTCCAAGCCCATTGACCTCCTCTACAAGAACATTCAAGCGTGAATACATTTCATTAGCACTTTTACTAGGAAGCATTTCCAATGAATTAAGCTTCTTCATCACAAGGTAATAGTGTTCCTCACGCTCACTCTTGGTTCCCTCATGGAGCGCACAAATGTCCGACCATAGTGAATAGGCATCTTTGTGGTTTCACACACGGTTAAAGACATCCTTGCAAAGGCCTCTAAAAAGAGTGTTTCTAGCCTTTGCATTTCACTTCTCGTAGTGAACCTCATCACCTTGAAGGTTGACGGGATCCTTAGGTGTGAGGCGGCTCTAAGCACTCCAATATCTAAAGCCTCTAGGTACGCCTTCATGCAAATTTTCCAATAAGGAAAATCATCTCTCTCAAAGACAGGAAGGGGTTCATCCCTGTGAGACATCTTGCTCTAGGCGGTTATGCCTAATTTAAGGAGTACGAGGCTCCGATACCAATTGAAAGGATCAAGATGCCCAAGAGGGGGGGTGAATTGGGCTAATTCTAAATTTCTTTCAATAATTAAGCCCTACATTTAGCCCATTTCACCTTCTTGTGTCTAGAAGTGTTTCTATTATTCTACCGTACAAAAGTTTTGCACCCTAGATTCCAATTCTACCCTAGCATGGCAATTCTAAGAATGTAAAGACATGAATTGAATTACTCAAATATAAATGTTCAAAGTAAAGAGAAGGAGAGGAAGCAGCAATGCTTTTCTGAGATATCGGAGAGTCGCCACTCCCCACTAGTCCTCATTGGAGCACCCGCTCAAGGGTGTAGCTCTCCCTTGATCCGCGCACGGACCTATGGACTGATTCTTTGACACTCGATCGCGGTGAATCGCCCACAATCGCTCACACAAAGACTTGGGTCATCCACAAGCTCCGCTGGATGATCACTAAGTTTTCAATCACCACCGAGCCATCTAGGTGATAGCGATCACCAAGAATAACAAGCACAAATTGTCACTTGACCAAGATGAGCCTAATGAGAAAGGTGGATGCACATTTGCTACTCCTATGCACTAATGAGGTCCTTAATCTTGGATTATCAAATCTCAATCACCCCATTAGGCTCTTGCTCTCCCTTGCACTCCAAAGGTGTTTCGCAGCTGAACAAATGGGCAAGAGAGCTAAGTTGGACGAGTAGGAGAAGTATATACTCCCCACTTTAAAACATAACCATTATTATCCAACTCAGTAATTTTCGGGGTGACCGGACACACCGATCGAAGTGACCGGACGCGTCCAGTCAGTAGCCAACGGCTACGTGGCCTCAGCCTGTCAGGGAAGGCTATTGGAGTGACCTGACGCTGGCAGCGTCCGGTCAACATCCACCGGACGCGTCCGGTCAGGAATTTTGGTCTCTAGACCCTCTCTGATGTTGACCTAACACTGCAAACTCAGCGTCCGGTCGTTTACTGTTCAACGTCCGGTCCTCCCTGATAGCGAGGACCTACTGCTACAGATACGACTAGAGGCGCGTCTGGTTCAAATCATTGTGCATCGTCCGGTCGCTCCTCGGCTTCTTCACTTCCCATTCAAAATTCTTTGTGAATGAGGTTGACTCCAATTGATCTTTGGGCCATTCCTGAGCTACCTAGTACTAAGTTTGACAAGTGTGCACCACACCTAACCCATTAGACTCACTTAGGTCAAGCTACTAGTTCATACCCCCCTTAATAGTACAACAAAATAAAAATAAAGTTCTAAACTATTCTAAGTGTCTCTCCAACGCCAAACGACACTTAGAATTAGTCCGTCCTTAACTTGTCGTCCATCCTTTGAAAATCGAAACGATTTCCATCGATAGGGGCATGAAAACTATAATTGCCCAAACAATCATCATTACCATGACCTAACTCAAGTTGCCTCTGCAAAACACACGTTAGTCACAGTAATCTCGTGTCGTCATTAATCATCGAAACCCGACTAGGAGCCTAGATGCGTTCACAATTCTTTTTTGGTTTCTTGAAAACAGACAATGCCACAAGAAGATTCAACCACTTTATCCTTTATAGCATCCCATTTGTTCCTGGTATTAATGCCCCTCACATTTCAACAAAGAATTTTCACTTTCTAATAGAAGATTGATTCATTGATAAAATAGATAGGACTGCTAGCAGTACAGGTCATCAGATATCTGACACCTAGGAAACCAGTTCAACAGACTTAGGCCCTGTTTAGATCCCACCCAAAATCCAAAATTTTTCAAGATTCCCCGTTACATCAAATCTTGCGGCACATGCATGGAGCATTAAATGTAGGTAAAAAGAATAACTAATTGCACAGTTTGCCTGTAATTGGCGAGACGAATCTTTTAAGCCTAAATAGTCCATAATTGGATAATTTTTGCCAAATACAAACGAAAATGCTACAGTAGCCAAAAGCCAAAAATTTTCGCATCTAAACGGGGCCTTAACACTGTCAACAGACTCTGACACAATAACATCCATCCCCAAAACATTGTCATCAAACTTAACATTATTCTCAGTACTAAATATAACAACCAGACTCTTAAGACACAATAGACTAAACAAAGAGCAAAGCTCATTGCTTTCAGACATTTTCTTCATCATTCTTTTCTGATGCTTCACCATCTTTTGCAGAGTCTTCCTTGTCCTTGCCTTCTTTCCCAGATTTCGTCCTGCTACCCCTTCAGGGGGGCCTCCTTTTCCTCCCGCTAGGCTTCCTATCTTGCCTGCTTTCAGCAGGATTTCATCAGCGAGGTGTGCTTCCTCCAGTTAGCAGAATTCTGCTCCCAGAGCTCGAATGACCTGAGTTGAAATTATTGGTGGGTTTGGTGAGCAAGCTAGACATCTTTTGCTTGTACGTACTGACTTTTTAAATCCATTACTGACCTCTTTCAGCCTTGAGCTCCTTCTCAGGTTGCTATCAACCACAGCCAGTGGCCTCTTTCTTCTTTTCATCTTTTGTGGAGTGTTCTCCGCTGATTGGATGGCAACCTAGCAGGTTGGAGTTTAGTTTTTTTTTCATTCGCAACCTAAGCTAATATTGCCTGCCCATAAGCAATGGCGGAGCCAGAAAAAAATTATAGGTGGGGCGAATTCAACGAGAAAATGAACCAAAAGGCATCATATTTATAAAACACCGCATTCGCATGGCACAAAAATATTTTGTCAAATTGGCATACTCTGTTACGTTCTCGCTCTAATTTCAGATACTCATGAACTGAAAAAATCACTAAACAATACTTTTTTTATTGTTGTTCTTGCCAATGCCACTCCTGGGGACACCTCTGCTTCAACCTCGGCCGAATCCAGATGTTGGGGTAGTTGGTGCCCTTGCTCTACCGCTAACCTGACCGCGGCCATGGCCGGCCCCAGACCCCTCCTCCTCTCCTCCCTCCATCGCCGGCTCCTTCTCCACGGCGGGCGTCGGGTGCACCTTAGGCATCTGGGCGGCTGGACTGGGCTGGGCACCTGGCGGCGGCCTAGTGCTTGGCGGCAGCCTGTGGGGTAGCGCGGCGGGCGGTGGCTAGCGCAGTGGCGGAGTGTGGTGGCTGCCGGTGGGCGGCGGCAACCTAGAGCGCTCGATGGGGATTGCAGAATTGCGGTGCGGACGTGCGGATGCTCGATGTGGATAGTGAGCGCTCGACTGGGGAATTGGAGAGCCAAATTGGGTCCTTATTGGGCTAAACTAAACTGACAAAAAAAAAGGCCCAGTGGGTTAGCAGGAGTCTTCTTCATCCGCTCGTTGCCCCATTCGTTGGCTTGTCGGTCGTCGCCGTGGCGCCGCAGCTTGCTCGGCAGCTCGTGTCCTCGGCGCTCGGCAACCGGAGATATGGAAGAATAGGGGGGCTCCGGGGGTCCGAGGATACGCCGCCGGTAGCTGGGGCGGCTGCCCCACCCCGCCCCTAGGGCAGCTCCGTCAGTGCCCATAAGCCTTCCCTTATTATCCGGACTTCAAAACCATTTCTTTAGTATCGAGAAGATGTACTGCCAGGCACGATGGCCCGGCCAGGCACGTCCGCAATGCTTGGCCCTGTTTGTTTTTCTCGGGCAAAAGTTTAACCCTATCTAATTAGACACATACATAGAGTATTAAATATAGACTAGTTACGAAACTAAATACACAGATTGAGACTAATTTACGAGATGAATTTTTTAAGCCTAATTAGTTCATGATTTGACAATGTGGTGCTACAGTAAACACGTGCTAATGATGGATTAATTAGACTTAATAAATTCGTCTCGCGGATTATTGATGATTTCTGTAATTTATTTTTTTATTATTATCTAAACACTCGATGTGACACCCCTAAACTTTAGTCTCTGTATTTAAACACCACAAAGCCACCAGTGTCGTCAGTGACCTGCCATTCAGCCTCAGGCTGCACTGCAGCATGCATCGTACTATTTTTCAGGACGAGCGGCATTCTAAGCTCCAAAGGACGTAAAGGCCGGGGTTGGAGATTAGCCTGATCATGGAGCGGTTTATAACCCAGCCGAGGGTGTCAATACGTGCATGCATGCGTACTGTCACAGAAGAAAATATGGCCGCATGATCTGGACCATTGCTTGAAATAGAAATCACAGTATGACATAGCAACTACATGTGTACTATGATGCCAGATCAAGAGCAAACAGCCAGCCGTCTGATCCGACAACCCCAAACACGTGTCAAGCATCTATTATAGGGGTAGTTACCACATCGGGGTTGGTAGCTACCACCCATTGTACAAAATCCATACTCATTGGAATATTAGTATGGTACTTGTACATGTGATTCCGATTGAGACATCAGTGTGTTGGCCTAGAATTGGACTTTATTCATATGGGGGGCATGATGAGTAATAACTGAATCCGCTTTCCCAATTCTGTTTAAGCACACCGTGGTTGTTGTGGTTTGTGTGTGGCACGCACACTCTGCAAAAAGAAGAAAAAAAGGGGAAATGTAGCAATGGGAATATTAATCTAATACTTGTACATGTGATCCCGAATGAGACATCAATGCGTTAGCCTAGAATTGGACTTTGTTCATAAGGGGGGCATGATGAGTAATAACTGAAACCGTTTTCCCAATTTAGTTTCTCATATTTTTCCTCTCTGCTTCTTCCATCTTTTATCTCCATTTTTATCTCTATCTCTATCTCCTAAGTTCTTCCCCAAATATATAGATATATCATCATTGCATCTCTGGATCGAGAGGTGGAGGATGTCAACCATGGACGACGTCTGGTCGGTGTGGACGAGGCTCATGAGCTCGACTTGCCGTGAAGGAGAACAAGGCGCGGCTGCTGTGAGCAGATCCGCGCAGTCTCAGGTAACTGAACGCTAATTAACCTACCTAATATAAACCTAGTAGCATAGAGTATGTACACCGACCATCGAAATCGAGGTTTTGCCTCCGGTACCAGGCCACCGGGGGCAAGGAGAACCATCGAGATCGATTTCGAAAGCGAGTCACCATCGGTTCACCCTGATTTATTGTATTAAGGGGAAAACGAGTTGAGGCCCCAATGATGCAGGAGCAATTTTTTGTTTAGGATATTTAAAGTGCTGGGCACACTATACGCCATTTGTCACAAATAAATGTGTAGCACCTATATAGTACGTGGATAATGTATGCCCAAATGGTGCTCGGATGTTATTAATTAGCAAAACACTAGGATTTTTCAGTCACGAACTCGTGATTCCTATGCTATATTTAGCAACGAAAATGTTACTCCAGCAGTTTTCAAAAAGTAATTCTTAAAATATAAAAAATGGACCCACAAAATAATTTCTAGTGACGCGTGGTTTTTTTTCTGGGAGATTGCGCCATCGGTGTATCCTCATCATGACCGCCCCCAGCGCCACGGCCATAGGTCTTCATGGATAAACAATTGACCGAACAACACAAACAGTTAAAACAAAACATCCAAATCAAGACATCAGTGCGTTGGCCGAGAATTGGACTTGGTTCATATGAGGGGTATGATGAGTAATAACTGAAACCGCTTTCCCAATTCCGTTTCTCCTATTTTTCCTCTATGCTTCTTTCATCTTTATCTCTATCTTTATCTCTGTCTATCTCTATCTCTCTCTCTTCTAAGTTCTTCCCCAAATATATAGATATATCCCCGTTGCATCCCTGGATCGAGAGGGACATGAGAATTGGTATCGGATCTAGGTTCTTTGTGCAAGCGATTCCTTCGTTACCCTCTCATTCTTGAGTGGCGATCTTTGTTAGTTGGTATTGTCGGGGCCAGGCTAGACGATGACACGATTATCGAGGACCGGTTCAGTGCCTCCGCTACCTCCGGCTGGAGCCCCTATGTCTGGTGGAGCATGTCGACCATGGACGGTGTGTGGTAGGTGTGGACGAGGCTCGTGACCTCGACTTGGTGCGAAGGAGAAGAAGGCACGGCTGCCGTGAGCAGATCTGCGGGGCCAAGTTAGGAGGACTAGTATGTCATGTCACGTGGCTAGACGCTACATCGGAGTGAGCCAGCGCTATCAAGAAGAAAAGGAGGAAATGTAGCAATTGGAATATTAGTCTGGTACTTGTACATGTGGTCCCAAATGAGACATAGGTGCATTGGCCTAGAATTCGACTTTATTCATATGGGGGGCATGATGAGTAATAATTGAAACCGCTTTCCCAATTCTGTTTAAGCACACCCTACCCAGCCCAGGTTGTTGTGGTCTGTGTGCGGCACGCATACTCTGCAAAAAGAAGAAAAAAGGGGAAATGTAGCAGTGAGAATATTAATCTGATACTTGTACATGTGATCCCGAATGAGACATCAGTGCGCTGGCCTAGAATTGGACTTTGTTAATATGGGGGGCATGATGAGAAATAACTGAAACCGCTTTCCCAATTCGGTTTCTCCTATTTTTCCTCTCTGCTTCTTCTATCTTTATCTCCATCTTTATCTCTATCTCTATCTTCTAAGTTCTTCCCCAAATATATAGATATATCACCGTTGCATCCCTGGATCGAGAGGGTCATGAGAATTGGTATAAGATACAGGTTCTTCGTGCAAGTGATTCCTTCGTTACCCTCTAATCCTTGAGTGGCGATCATTGTTAGTTGGTGTTGTCGGGGCAAGGCTGCATAACGACACGATTGTCGGGGACCAGTTCAGTACCTCCGCTACCTCTGGCTGGAGCCCCTATGACCGGTGGAGGATGTAGACCATGGATAGCGTCTGGTAGGTGTGGATGAGGCTCATGAGCTCGACTTGGCGCGAAGGAGAAGATGGCACGACTGCCATGAGCAAATCCACATGGTCTCAGGTAACTGAACGCTAACCTACCTAATACAAACCTGCATAGAGTATGTACACCGACCATCAAAATCAATGTTTCGCCTTCAGTACCAGGCCACCGAGGGCAAGGAGAATCGTCGAGATCGATTTTGGAAAGCGAGTCACCATCAGTTCACCCTGATTTATTGTAGCAAGGGGAAAACGAGTCGAGGCCCCCATGATGCAGGAGACATTTTTTCTTTTAGGATATTTAAAGTGTTGGGCACACTATACGCCATTTATCACAAATAAATGTGTAGCACATATATAGTAGTACGTCTGGTAGGTGTGGACGAGGCTCGTGAGCTTGACCTTGGCGTGAAGAAGAAGAAGAAGGCACGGCTACCACGAGCAGATCCGCGTGGCCAAGTCGGGAGGACTAGTATGTCATGTCACGTGACTAGACACTACATAGGAGTGAGCCAGCGCTATCAAGAAGAAAAAGGGGAAATGTAGCAATGGGAATATTAGTCAGGTACTTGTACATGTGATACCAATTGAGACACCAATACGTTGGCCTAGAATTGGACTTTGTTCATTTGGGGGCATGATGAGTAATAACTTAAACCGCTTTCCCACTTTTATTCCTCCTAGTTTTCATCTCTGCTTCTTTCATTGTTATCTCTATCTATCTCAATCTCTCTCTTCTAAGTTCTTCCCCAAATATGTAGATGTATCCCTGTTGCATCCCAGGATCGAGAGGGATATGAGAATTGGTATCAGATCCAGGTTCTTTGTGCAAGCAATTCCTTCATTACCCTCTCATCCTTGAGTGGCGATCGTTGTTAGTTGGTGTTGTCGGGGCTATGCTGGACGATGACACGATTGTTGGGGTCCGGTTCAGTGCCTCCGCTACCTCTGGCTAGAGCCCCTACGACCGGTGGAGCATGTCGAACATGGACGGCATCTGGTAGGTGTGGACGAGGCTCATGAGCTCGACTTGGTGCGAAGGAGAAGAAGGCGCGGCACGGCTGCCACGAGCAAATTCACATGGCCAAGTTAGGAGGACTAGGATGTCATGTCACATGGCAAGACGTTACATAGGAGTGAGCCAGCATTATCAAGAAGAAAAAGGGGAAATGTAGCAATGGGAATATTAGTCTGGTACTTGTACATGTGATCCCGAATGAGACATCAGTGCGTTGGCCTAAAATTGGAGTTTATTCATATGGGGGCATGATGAGTAATTACTGAAACCGCTTTCCCAATTCTGTTTAAGCACACCATACGCAGCCCAATTTGCTATGGTTTGTGTGCAGCACGTGCACTCTGCAAAAAAAGAAGAAAATAAGGAGAAATGTAGCAATGGGAATATTAGTCTGCTACTTGTACATGTGATCCCGAATGAGACATCAGTGGGTTGGACTAGAATTGGACTTTGTTTGTATGGGGGGCATGATAAGTAATAACTGAAACCGCTTTTCCAATTATGTTTCTCCTATTTTTTCTTTCTAATTCTTCCATCTCTATCTCTATCTCTATCTCTCTTCTAAGTTCTTCCCCAAATATATAGATATATCCCCATTGCATCCCTGGATCGAGAGGGACATGACAATTGGTATCAGATCCAGGTTCTTCGTTGAAGAGATTCGTTCGTTACCCTCTCATCCTTGAGTGGCGATCGTTGTTAGTTGGTATTGTCAAGGCCAGGCAACACAACGACACGATTGTCAGGGACCGGTTCAGTGCCTCCGCTACCTCCGGCTGGAGCCCCTGTGACCGGTGGAGGATGTCGACCATGGACGGCGTTTGGTAGGTGTGGACGAGGCTCGTGAGCTCAACTTGGCACAAAGGAGATGAAGGCGCAACTGCCGTGAGCAGACCCACGCGGTCTCAAGTAACTAAACGCTAATTAACCTACCTAATACAAACCTAGTAGCATCACTGACCATCGAAATCGAGGTTTCCCCTCCGGTGCCAAGCCACCGGGGGCAAGGAGAACCGTCGAGATCGATGTCAGAAAGCGAGTCACCCTCGGTTCACACTGATTTATTGTAGCAAGGGGAAACGAGACAAGGCCCCATGATGCAGGAAAATATTTTTCTTTTAGGATATCTAAAGTGTTTGGCACACTATAAGGCATTTGTCACAAATAAATGTGTAGCACATATATAGTAGTGCGTGAATAACGTATGCCCGAATGGTGCTCAGAGGTTATTAATTAGCAAAATGCTAGGATTTTTCGGTCACGAACTCGCGATGCGTGTTGCACTACCCAAAACTAGAGTTTGAGGATCTTGAGTTTGGGTAGCCACTAGTACTCCTATAGTATCAAAATGCACAAATAATCATGACCCCTTCTACAATGACGATGTATTTGGAAATGCTTACTTGTGGGTCACTAACCATTACAAAGAAACTGATAACGACAACTTCATAGCCGTCGATGATAATGACATAAGTTGAAGAAACCTTGGTTGGTGTTCCACATCTAGCTTTAGCAAATCTTGAAGATTTCTCGGCATTAAATAAATGCTATACAGTTACGAAGTCCTAAAGATTTCTTGGTATTAGATAAACGTCATACGGTTATAGAGTTCTAAAGATTTCTAAGTATTAAATAAACCTTATACGGTTACGAAGTCCTAAAGATTTCTAGACATTAAATAAACATCTTACGGTTATGGAGTCCTAAAGATTTCTGGGCATTAGATAAATGTCACGGTTATGGAGTCTTAAAGATTTCTAGATATTAGATTAGCGCCACACGACCAAGTTTTGAAGATTTATAAGCATTAAACAAATAGTCTCTTCATTCCCAACTGGTAACTTGTCTCCCAAACATAAAAATAAAAAATCCCACCGCGTCATCTCCCCGAGGCAGCTCGGGGGTGATACCCGCCACCGCCGAACTCGCCCATCGCTGGCCAGCTCCCCCAGCCGCCGTTGCTGCTCGTCGAAGAGTGGCGGCGGCAGCGCTCAACAAGGCAGCCTCCGCAGCACCTCCCTTGCCCACCATCCCTCATCTTCCTCAAGTTCTTCTCTGCTCCCATGGCAGTCAGGATGACCGAAAACAAGCCAAATCCGCACACTTCGGGGGTAGATCCAGTGCCCACACTCATGGATCTACTGGCCCTCGTCTGCGGGAGGGCAGCGAGATGGCGGGCTTCTGGCGGGACTTCACCAGCCGGTGGTGATCAAGGTGGCCAGCGAGGAGCCAGATCCGTGCCTCCTAGGCCCAGATCCGGCTATCCTAGCCCCGGATGTGGTTGCTCATCGACCCGGCGCGCGGCAGGCAATTTTTTGCTTTTCTAGATACATTATTTTTACTATTTTTTTAGATATAGTATATATCTAAATGAATATCAAAAGTTATGTATTTAAAAAAACTAAAATGTCTTATAATTTAGAATGGAGAGAGTAATATAGGAAGAAATCACTTCAAACATGTGATGTTTCTTACAAGCCTTTCGGAAATTCACTCGGTAGACGTGCAATTATAGGTTCTGTGGACTGTGGGTATCAATGAAAAGGGATGGTTGATCTATTTCTCCTAGATAACTCTCTAGTCTCACCAATCGAGAAGTAAATGTATGACACACATATGCAACTGTTGTGAAATCTCGGTGCTCCGATATAGTTGCAACTTTTTCAGAAATAACACCTATGTGATATCACTTGTTATATGGACTCTACCCCTATATCTCACATGATAGGATTACGAAAAGAGAAAGTAATAACTTAAAACCAATCCAAATAGCTTATCGGGTGTACATTCTTTTCTTTCAACAATGACTCCTAAAGTCAGAGGTTGGTACATGATCACAGCAAAAGTGATGTGCCTTTCTCTACACTTGCTATATATGGCTCCGAGTAGAGATGGAAACGGCCCCCAATCCCCAACCGGGAATTCGTCCATTAGGGATGAAATCGGGGTAACTTTCATCCCTGCATGAAGCTTAATGGGCCAAAAGGCCGCCCCATCGGGTGAAGCGGGGGTCGGAGCGTTCTCCACCTCCCTGTCCCTGGTATCCGTCAGGGCCCGATATCCGTTGCCTTCGCCTTCTCTATTGCCCTCACAGCCTCAACATTCCCTCCTCTGTAGCTTTCTCATGGACACTTTGTCTTCGTCTTCGCTATGGCTCTCTTCATCGGTCCACCCGAAGCAAAGCCCTGCTACTTTGTCTCGTCGTGCTTCTTCCCTACGCCGATGTGATTCTTCCCCATGCCCGATGCCAGCCTTCTCGCGATGCTACTAATACTGATCCAATCTCCATGCTCTCATGTGTGTTCCACCCGTCTAGGCCCGTGACCTCAATTGGGATGGGGACAGGGATGAGAGAAGATAATCCCCAAGACGGAGAACGGGGACGAGTAGCGGGGAAAAGTTAGGCGACCGGGGACGGGGATAGGGTACTGATCCACGGTATGTATCCTCACTTTATTAAGAAACAGTCAGTTAACATCTCTAACGACACCTCCCGCTTACTTGTTTCTCTCACCCAACTTTTCAACTTTATTTCTCCATGGCTAGAAAACCGTACCTTTAGGCTAAGTTGACACCCTCTCTTCCTCTTGCTCATGTGATCACTGTAGCAATTCCCTCCCATGCACACATCCCATACGCCATGTCTCTCCAAAAGAAAAGAACTTTAAGACGGGTAACATTGTACGCTTTCTCTTTGCATAATGACGTGGAACAGAATCATTTGTACCGCCGCTAGATGTTGATCGATTATCATAGGGTTTTTCTATAGGAGTCCGAAACTATAGACGATCGTCCATTTAAGACGCGTACGCTTATCCGGTGCCACGCCACGCCGCAGCCCTCTCACGCCCAAAACGTGTGCGCCCGCGCAGAATGGCATCGCCCTCCACTCAGCCCGGCCCCGCTCCGAATGTATAAAAAGGCGGCCATCGGCCTCCAGTTCTGTGCCAAGATCCAGCATCCAGAGTTCTCGATCAAAAGCGCGAGTGCGAGCAGCCGACTGCCTGCCTTCTTGTTAAGGACGGTGACCTGTCGCTCGCTCACTTGAGCGATCCGATCCGATCCCCAGCTCCGGCCTGCTCCAGCCAGCCGTCAGGGAACGCGCGCGCGCAGCTATGGCCTTTTACTACGGTGTGAGCGGAGGACAGCCGTCGTCAGGGGCGGCGTGGGCGGCGCCGGCGGGCAGCAGGCCGTGGACCAAGGCGGAGGACAAGGTGTTCGAGGGCGCGCTGGTGATGTTCCCGGAGCACTTGCCGAACCGGTGGGTGCTGGTGGCGTCGCGGCTGCACGACCGCACGCCGCAGGAGACCTGGGACCACTACCAGGCGCTGGTGACCGACGTCGACCTCATCGAGCGCGGCATGGTCGAGGCCCCTGAATCCTGGGACGACGACGCGGCCGCCGCCGGAAGGGGCCGCGCCGGCCGCGGCCGCGGGGGCGGCAGCGGTGAGGAGCGCCGCTGCGGGGTGCCGTGGACCGAGGACGAGCACAGGTACGCGCCACGCGCGCCGCAATCCTATTTTTGTCCTTTTCCCCACCCTGTCATTCGACGTGCGTTCTCCGAGGTCCCAGAACCTTCCAAGGATCTTTCTTTCCACGCCGGATCCACTCCTGGCTCCCTACTCACCAGACCTCTCACTTCGCTAGTACTCCTATCAGTGTGACTATTACCGACACGCGGGCCCTGCTAAGCTAATTTCGTGTTCTCGCGCAGGCTGTTTCTGGAGGGGCTGGAGAAATACGGGCGCGGCGACTGGCGGAACATCTCGCGGTGGTCGGTGAAGACGCGGACGCCGACGCAGGTGGCCAGCCACGCGCAGAAGTACTTCATCCGCCAGGCCAGCGCCGCCAGCCGCGGCGACAGCAAGCGCAAGAGCATCCACGACATCACCGCCCCGTGATGGCTGGTGGCGTGGTTGTGGAGGACAAGCGGCGAGATCCAGCCCAGGCTGCTGCAGTGCTGCCTGCATTTATCCTGTTAGTTTCTACCTTTGCGAGACGGAAAAAACAGCCGTCCCTGTGGTTGTATGTGGAAATGTAGGCAAAATGAAGCTGCCTTGGCTGGAATCTAGCGTCGCCGGAACTTGTATTAAGCGGTACTAGTATGATGATGGAATAAACTTTGCCTGTGTGTGTCTGGATTTTCATAATCCACGCTTGCTTATTATCCCGATTTTAACAGCACATTACATGATCCAATAAACCAGCGACGAAGCCAGGAATCGACGAAGCCAGGGCTGGCTTCCTCTTCTTCTTCCTCCAGCCCCTCCTTGCCTTCTTCTTCCTCCTCATGGTGGTAGCCCGGGCTAAGCCCGGGCTCCATGTAAATCATGGCCGTAGGGGGGGCTGGAGCACGGGTAGCCCCCCCGCTGGCTTCGTCGCTGCAATAAACAGAGGATGGAAGAATTTGAGCAGGCCAGCTAACATGCTTGCCAAAGATGTTAGTCACAACTACTCATGGTAATGGTGGCATGAATTTCCACCATGATCATATCAGGCTGTTGGCGGCCCAACTACCACAGCTACTTCGGATGAGGAGGTCCATGGACCTCGGGTCGGGTCACGTGTCCGTCGGCCCAATATTCGCTTGGCAGGCGATGAGTGGATGTGAGAGCGTGCCTACGTGCACCTACGGGCAATTGCCGTGTAAGAGATATAAGAACCAGAGAGAGAGAGCGTGGGGGGATCATCATTCATGTAACAACTCTAAACTCTCAAGCACTCAATCTTTCCTCGCCTATTCCCCCTAGCCCAATTTCTGTGTTGTTCGTCTGATTCCTGCCTCAATTTCTCCTATCCTTGCCCCTTGCTAACATTTGGTATCAGAGACACCGATTTTGGGTTCTCCTCTTCGATCCGCTCGTATTCCATCGGTTGATTTGAGCAATTGATACGGTTGGCTTGATCTGATTTCTAGCAGTGAGCTGCTGCTAGAGATTCGATCGTTGTAATTCCCTTCTCCGCTCGATTCGACTTGTGGTTGTGGTCGATCTGGATCTGCCCCAACCTCTCGCCCACGGCCATTTCACCAGACGACAGCACCGCCTCGGCGTCATGAATCCGGAGACCAAGCTCATCATCGACGAGATCGCCCGCCGCTTCAACGAGCACGATTTGAAGTGGGATGCGTGTTTCGCGGATCAGGACGCACGCCTGTCCCGCCAGATCTGCGACCTGGAGTAGGCGCAAGAGGGCCGCATGGCGGCGCTGGAGAAAGTCACCACATCGCTCGATGAGTGGAGGCCATCCATCGAAGGAATCGTCGACGACTTGAAGCTTGATGTCTCGACGTCCAAGCTGGAGGTGTCGAAGATCTCTCGCAACTGGGAGCGTGCAATCCTGGATCAGCCCGCTCCTACACAGGGCGTATTCGCATCTGCCCCACCTGCTCCCAAGCGTTCGTTCATTGGCGCTCCATCTAACACGCCCAACGGGCCCTGCGTCGACAACCACCACCGGGAGAGTGGATTTGGGGTAGTCACTACCCAGATTCATTCCCCGGTCAAGGGTATGCCATTGTTCCCTTCCCCTCCCTCTCCGCGCTCTGTTTTGCAACCTAATGACGATCCTGGTCCTCATAGTGGTACCACTGGGGTGGGGCACAATGGTTTCCAACCACCTAAACTTCCCAAATTTGATTTCCCAAAGTTTGACGGATCCCAACCCAAATACTGGCTTAGCCAATGCAAGGATTATTTCGAGCTCTATGGTACTGACCCTCACATGTGGGTTCATGTTGCTAAGATGCATTTCACCCATGCTACTAAACGTTGGTACCCTTCTGTTGAGTCCCAACTCCAAAATGCTGCTTGGCCTACCTTCACTCAATTGATACTTGCTCGCTTTGGCCAGGACGAGCATGAGCTCTTGCTCAGACAGCTTTTTCAAATCCGTCAAACTCAATCTGTTCAGGAGTATATCGATCAATTTGTTGCCATCGTTGATGACCTCTCAGCCTATGGTGGTACCACCGACCCACCTTACTTTGCTATGAGATTTGTTGATGGATTCAAAGATTACATTCGAGCAGCAGTAGCTTTACATCGCCCACAAAATTTGGATACTGCTTGCTTGCTTGCTAAATTGCAGGAGGAGGTCGCCGACCCTGCCAAGAAGAGGGACTACCGGCGTGGGGAGCAACTGGTTGGTCCACGACCATTTGCTCCGCGTGCACTACCTCTTCCTCCACCACCACCCCGTCCTACATTATCGGCGCCCGAGCTCAACAGGCCGATCGCGAATGGGGGTCGTGGCCCAACAGCTGAAGAACGTTGGACCGCTCTGCGTGCGGCCCGACGTTCCCAAGGCCTCTGTATGAGATGTGGCAGTCGCTGGGCTCGAGATCATCAGTGCCCACCTCAAGTGCAACTACATGTGGTACAAGAACTTCTAGATATTCTCCATGTTGATGAAGATGTGGAAGCTGCAGTACCAGCTGAGGAACCCCCTCTAGAGCAAGTATTTCTTCAGCTCTCTCTGGGCGCTATCTCTAGTACAGTCCAACCAAGGACCATGTGTTTCTGGGGTACTATTGGTAATCAACATGTCAAGATCTTGCTTGATTCTGGTAGTTCTCACACTTTTATCAGCACATCTGTTGCCGCTCATTGTTCTGGTATTCAGCAGTTGCCTGTTCCACTACAAGTTCAGGTAGCCAATGGTGAGGTTCTCACTTGTTCCTCATACATTCCAGCTGCTTCTTGGTCTATCCACAACTGTCAGTTTACTTCAGATTTGAAGGTTTTGCCGTTAACCTCTTATGATATGATACTTGGGCTTGACTGGTTAGAAGCTCATAGTCCTATGGAGGTCCATTGGGGACAGAAATGGATTTACTTGCAACACCATGGCAGTTCTGTTCATTTGGTTGGGATATTGCCTGAGTTGCCAGTGGGTGCTGTGTTGCAGTCGTGCTCAGTTGAGAACCAGCAACAGTCTGCCAATGCCACTCATGCTCCTGAAATTCAACAACTCCTCACATACTACTCTGACTTGTTTGATCCTCCAACTCGGTTGCCTCCTTCACGCAGTTGTGATCATTCCATTCCCTTAATTCCTGGAGCAGCTCCAGTATATTCTCGGCCATACCGCTTCTTGCCTGCCATTAAAGATGAAGTGGAGAATCAGGTTAAGGAGATGTTAGCATCCAGCATTATACAGAAGAGCACCAGCCCTTTTTCATCTGCTGTGTTATTGGTCAAAAAGAAGGATGATACCTGGCGTTTTTGCGTCGATTATCGGCAACTCAATGCTATTACTGTCAAGGGCAAGTATCTAGTTCCTATCATAGACGAGTTACTCGATGAACTATCAGGTTCCTCATGGTTCACTAAACTGGATCTACGCTCTGGATTCCACCAGATTTTGCTCAAGCCGGGAGAAGAGTTCAAAACGGCGTTTCAGACCCATTTTGGGCAGTTTGAGTTCCGCGTCATGCCCTTCGGTCTTACGGGCGCACCGGGAACTTTTCAAGATGCAATGAACTCCACGTTGGCTCCCTTTCTCAGGAAGTTCATCTTGGTTTTCTTCGACGACATCTTGATATATATAGTAAATCCTATGAGGAACATCTTCATCACCTGGCTTTAGTATTTTAGCAATTACAGGCTCATTCCTGGAAGATTAAAATGTCAAAGTGTGAGTTTGCCAAGCGCAGCATTACATATCTGGGCCATGTCATTACTCCTGAAGGTGTGAAAACTGATCCTCAGAAAGTGAGTGCTATTGTTAGTTGGCCTATACCTCAGAATGTCAAAGACTTGAGGGGATTCCTTGGCTTAGCGGGATATTATCGCAAATTTGTGCGCAATTTTGGCATTCTCGCTAAATCATTAACTGAGCTGCTCAGAAAGAATACCCTATTTGTGTGGACCCCAGATCATGCTAGTTCCTTTGAAGCCCTGAAACATGCACTCAGTACATCTCCGGTGCTTTCGCTGCCCCAGTTTGACAAACCATTCAGCATTGAAACCGATGCCAGCGGCAATGGAGTTGGTGCAGTGCTTACCCAGGAAGGACACCCATTGGCATTCCTCAGCAAAGCCTTGGGGCCACGCTCTCGGGGTCTAAGCACGTATGAGAAGGAATACATGGCAGTTTTGATGGCAGTCCAACAATGGCGTTCTTATTTGCAACATGCAGAATTCACCATATTTACAGATCAGCAGAGTCTTGTCCAACTTACTAATCAGCGTCTTCATACCATCTAGCAACAGAAACTATTCTCCAAATTGGTGGGCCTTCAGTTCCGTATTGTGTATAAGCCAGGATCTTCAAATCGGGTGGCAGATGCTCTATCACGCAAAACTGTACATGATTCCACCTGTGCAGCGCTATCTGTCATTACACCAACTTGGATTCAAGAGGTTATAGCTGGGTATACATTAGATCCAGTGAGTTCTGACATGTTGATTAAGTTATCTATCAACCCAGATGAGCTGCCAGGTTTCTCTCTTCGCGATGGTGTCATTCGTCATGGCTCTATAATTTGGATTGGTGATAATATTCCATTGCAGCAGAAGATATTGCACGCTACACACTCGAGCGCTCTGGGCGGGCATTCTGGGTTCCCAGCCACATACACTAGACTGAAGCAGTTGTTCTCTTGGAAAGGGATGAAAGCCTCTGCTAGAAACTTTGTGCAGTCTTGCTTGACTTGCCAACAAGCCAAACCTGACTGAACCCGCCTCCCTAGCCTCCTTCAACCATTGGCTATTCCCACAGGAGCTTGGCAAACTATATCCCTCGATTTCGTTGAAGGTTTACCACGCTCTGGTAATGTCAATTACATTCTGGTCATTATTGACTCTTTCACCAAGTATGGCCACTTTGTGCCGCTGTTACATCCTTTCACAGCGCCTACAGTAGCGAAGTTGTTCCTCAACCATGTTTATCGCCTCCATGGACTACCTTCGGCCATTGTTTCTGACCGGGATAGGATTTTCACAAGTTTATTCTGGCGTGAGCTCTTTCGTCTGGCCGATGTGACATTGCAGATGAGTTCCAGTTATCATCCGTAGACTAACGGACAAACTGAGCGGCTCAACCAATCTATGGAGATGTTTCTACGATGTTTCGTCAATGCCTGTCCAGCTAAATGGTCTTCTTGGCTTGCCCTGGCGGAATTCTGGTACAATGCCACAACTCACTCGGCTCTGGGGTGTTCACCTTTCGAAGCACTTTATGGCTATCCTCCTCGGCATTTTGGGATCTCTGCTTGGGATGCTGTAGCTATTCTAGAGCTGTCCACTTGGCTGCAGAATCGTCAGGTTATGAATGATCTGATCCTTCAACATCTCGCCAGAGCCAAAGAGCGGATGAAAAGGCAGGCTGACAAAAAGCGTACTGAACGCCAGTTCCAGGTGGGAGACAAGGTGTTCGTGAAGATTCAACCATATGTGCAGTCTACTCTAGCACCCCGTGCTAATCAGAAGCTGTCCTTCAAGTTTTATGGTCCCTTTGAAATTCTGGAGCGCATCGGCTCTATTGCCTACAAGCTACTTTTACCACCGTCTACTGCTATCCATCCAGTGTTCCATGTCAGTCAGCTGAAGGCCGCTGTTCTGCCTACTGTCCAGGTATCTTCTTCCCTACCGTCTGCCATTGAGCTGCCTCACATTCCTCTGAAGGTTCTGCAGCATCGCACTGTCACTACTGCTAATGGCTCGGTGGAGCAAGGGTTGATCCTCTGGTCTGGATGGTCGGCTGACATGGCGACTTGGGAGAATCTGCTCCAGCTGCGTCAAGATTTTCCAAGAGCCCCTGCTTGGGGTCAAGCCGGTACTCAAGCCCCAGGGAGTGTTGGCGGCCCAACTACCATAGCTACTTCAGATGAGGAGGCCCATGGACCTCGGGTCGGGTCACGTGTCCGTCGGCTCAATATTCGCTTGGCTGGCAATGAGTGGATGTGAGAGCGTGTCTACGTGCACCTACGGGCAATTGCCATGTAAGAGATATAAGAACCAGAGAGAGAGAGAGCATGGGGGGATCATCATTCATGTAACAACTCTAAACTCTCAAGCACTCAATCTTTCCTCGCCTATTCCCCCTAGCCCAATTTCTGTGCTGTTTGTCTGATTCCCTGCCTCAATTTCTCCTATCCTTGCCCCTTGCTAACACAGGCACGTGTGCGCCACTAACTGAAGCGGTGCACACTAGCGGTGAGGTCGCCGTGGCCGGGCGGTGGTGGCGGTAGCGGCGGTTAGGATTTTAGTATTTGCGACTATCCATGGTCGGCGACCTTAGAAGGAGCGGCCTGAGGGTGACGGCCGTCCAGGCGGTGGTGATGGGTTGAGGGTCGGTGAGCGAGGGCGGAGGGAATCTAACCGGATGGGTGGTGCCGCGGGGGTGAGGAGTCACTGGCGAACTCTAGGAATGGGATTAGGGAAGGGCGGGTTCGTCGGGCAGGGGTGGTATGTGAGCGGTGAGGTCACCGACGACCTAGGCGGCGGGCGGGAGGAGGAAGATGGGTAGAGAGAGAAGATGCATGCGCCACCATCCCTACTAGCACGCAGGCGTCAAGGATGATGGTCAGAAATTCCATGTGGCATGCTCACCTTCACCGGTTTGATGGATTGTAACCAGTTCATTTGTTGATCAATGGGGTATATCCGATGGCATCAATTTTAGCTTCCATGAACTACTTACACATCATGTACTTTTGTTAGTTATGTAGTCCTACGTGTGTACACCAGAGATGTACATGCCATATGACAATCATAGATTAGGAATAGATGGATAATGTCGTGCATAACATGGCTAAACATATGACTATATACACGCAACATGGTTTAGAATCTACCGAGCGAGAGCTTGTATGGTTAATTTCGAAGACCAGCTACACAATTTTGGCAAGTCCTTGCTAGCATCCAAGATTGGATCAGCTTGCGACATACTAACAACGAAGTGACACAACTTGATGTGGCTACTCTTTTTACATGACTATGGTGAAAAAAAATCTTTTGACCAACAAGTGTTGTTCAAAGTTAAAATTTGTGGGCTTGGTTATAGAAAGTTTGTCATGTTTGGGGTGCTTTGTGCTTCCATTCCATTACGCGGTCTTGTCAACATTTTACTAGGATTTGATACACTTGTTACTAATTTGACTAACACGGAAACCACACATATACACTCCTTAAGTTGGCATCAGTGAAATGTGCTACAATCCCAGGTCATATGCCACGGCAACAATGTTTGTTAGAAATAGCCGGACAACATGGTGTATCATTGAATCACTATCATGTCTAAATTTGCGGAATTAGTAGACTTCTATGTGCACATAAACGACATGTGGTTAGAATTTGACAAGGCATGCCACATCAAAAGTAACAATTAGACCAACCTCCTTCCTTAGCGCACTCTTTCTAGCACCGAAAGTTGCCTTAGCGTGTGCGTTGTCTCTAACCAGAAAACAGCACAAGCCACCTCAAACAATTATTTTGTTTTGTCACATACCATGCCAGATATAAGTCGTGTCCATTTGGTCATAGCAGTTTAGACCCTTTGGATCGATCCACATCTTCTTGTTGAATTTGTCATGTAACCTACGCGGCTAGCAATGTGGCACGTCATAATAAGCTCATAGTCATGGATAAACTTATGGGAGTATGTTGTGCTTGCCTTGTTCTAGGGTTCATGACTTGCCAAGCTATCACTCATTAGATTACCACCATATATGAGCCACCAAATTTGGTGCACTTGATAGTGTTCAAAGTAGCATAATCTTGATAACAGTAATATTAAATGACAAAGTGAATTTGGAATATCTATTTTGACGGACAAGTGTGTAGCTTGTAACATTGGATCAGTTGGAAGCTTATTCTAAACTTCTTATCTAGGTACTCTTTAGACCTCTGTGCTCATATTTTGGATGTGTCAATGCCAACCAACACCAAGTCTGAACTAACGTTGTCATTGATTCTTCTATTGTTAAAATTGGCTCTATTGTGATGGCATCAATTTTATGTTCTATAAACTATTCTTCGTATACTTACATTGCAGTCCTATGTGTCTGCACCCGATATGTATATGCCATGGCTAAACTTGTGGTAGTAAACTATACATATATGCCAAGCGAAAACTTATCAGGTTAACTTTGGATATCCACTATTTATTTGCCACACTCTCTCCTACAACCAAGATTAGACTGGCTTTCTAATATAGGAGTAACATGGAACCAGTGTAACTGGATGTGGTTATTACTCCTTTTGGCACATCCAGTACGGAACATTTTGCAATTGATAAGTGCAGCTCAAATTAAGAATAAAAAACTTATGTATAGCAAGTTTATCATGTAAATGTGCTTTGCGCTTCTATTATGCAATCTTATGCGAGTAAAACATATAATATAGTGGGAGCTGATAATTGTAGCTGAAAAGGGATTATATATTCATGATTGTGGACTTTACATTTTATTGAGATATATCACACTTGTTCTAGATTTGATACACTTGACAAATCGTGGCTACACTCCTAAAGTTGGCCTCATCTATAGGCGCTACTATCCCATGTCTTATGCCATCGAAAGATATGTTAGAATAGTATGAAATGCTGCATTATCAGATCACAATTGTTCCTAAACTTGTCGGGATAGTGGATTACTATGCACAATTGAATGGCATATGGTTAGAATCATCCCAAGGCATGCCACATAAAAAATAACACTAATAACTACCTTCTTTGGTACACTCCTTTTTAGCACTGAAAATTTTCTTAGCTTGCACATATTGTCTAACTGGGAAATGACACAAGCAAGCTCACACAATGATTGTGTTTTGGCATGCCCCGTGGCAAAGCCGTTGTCCATATGTTATATGTACCTTGGACCTTTGGATGGATCCACATGTTGTTGGTAATCTTGTCATGCGAACTATGTGGCCCGTATAGGATCATAGTTATGGACAAACTCGTGGAATTATGTTGCGCATGCCTTGTCATAGAACTCATAACCTGCCAAGTGATTACTCATCAAATTACTACCATACACATTAGCCACCTAATTTGGCACACATTACTGGTGTTTAAAGCCACATAATCATGCTAAAAATAATAAGTCATGCAAATTTTGGCATGTTTAGTGATGGGAATAAGACGTGACAGACAAGTGTACCTTGTAACATTGGATTTCGATGTTGTTGTCGCCATACAACCTTATCCAAATCAACTAAGAGTATTAATGAAAAGACAATAATTACTATGAACCTTATTTGAAAGATTGTCTTAGGTGTAATAAAATTAGCAAAAATATTTTTTTATTCAATATGTATACTTTAAATGGATATCACCAAATTGTTCTTTATTTTGTAGACAACACTACTATGTTTAGATTCATGGGGTTGGTATCATGATGTGGTGACACATATGAATATGAAACTCCATATCACGCGTAGGATCCACGCATTTCTACAGCCCTGGACACTGTTCACATACGACACACCACTCGCTTGCTGTCGTGTGGCGGTGTCATTCTGGGTGATGGTGGCTACATTGACGGGCTCCAGGGATGTGGTCTTCGTTGCGCCAAGCGGGGCGCATCGTCCGTGTCCGTTTTGTCATTTCTATCTTTTCTCATCTTCTTTCCCTCCCCTTCCCCCAACCCCTCCATCGGTCGCCTTGACATCTGTTGAGCGTCGCCTCCTCGGACAGCGACACCGCCGCCGACCCATCACCCGTGAGGGTGTTGTTGTAGCTGCGCGTCACGTTGGAGTAGACCGAGACCTAGGTGCTCACCGTCCTCTCCCCTTCCCCATGCTTCACAATCCCCGCCCTTCCATTCTTCACCCCCACGTTGGTCGCCCACTAGCGAAGAACTCAGATCTGGTTGTGCCTCCGTCATGTCCTCCTCTGCCTCGCAACCGATCTACACTCCCGACTCTATTGCTACCAAAATGAGCCCATCAAGATTCAAACAATTTCAAGATAGGCTGCATAATATAGAGCATGATTTTTAGAGAAAAAAAAAGAAAACTAGTTTCTTAAATTTCTAAGGTAAAACAAAATTTCTATTATTTTGTTAAATTACAGTATTTTTCATGTAAAAATATTTGGATATTTTTTTGAATTTTTATTTTTATGAGTTTTTTTATATTTTTTAAAAACATTTTTAATCCAATTTACCTCCCTTCAGCTTAGTCTAATTTATTCTCTATGAAGTGGTGGCACATCAGCAAAACCATAATCAAAACCATCCAAAGTGCAAAATAAACGGTTTTAAAAGTTATATAAGAGGAGATAAATAAGATTTGTTGGGCCACGATCCCACGGCCCGGCCCATAGAGTTGGCGAGCTTGTGCGGTTCAAACGCTGTCAGTTGTGGGCTCTAAACGTCTCCTGCCTGGGGCCCTCGAACACACTACTAGTCCACGAGCTCGGCCTTGTTTTGCAGCCCAGTGCCCAGATCGAGCACGCACGGCTACTACATCCGTATGAGAAGAAATTCCCTCTCCGTCTCTCTGAATCTGAACTTGATGTGCGTACGTACTCTCCTGCTTGCTCGTTCGTCCTACGGCTTTGCACAGCAGGGCGCCGCCAACTTAGGCCGCAGTTCCCTCCTTCACTGGGGTGGCGCACGGCTGCTGCAAGTACCGACGGCAGCGCCCGTGGCCGAGGGTCTCGCTGACCGTATCGATCGAGAACCGAGCCGAGAGCGGGAAATCCTCCTCTCGGGCAGCCGGCCGGCCGTGCTCCTCCGCGGTCGATCGTCTCCTTGGAATTAAGGTTCTGGCGGGGGGCATAAAGAGCGGCACATGGCGCTGCTTTCGCGGCGGCAATGCTGCAAACGCAGATGATAGGCCAGTGTCACGCTTCCGTGCTCCCCTGCTCTGCTTGCATTGTGTGTGACAGCAAATGCAAGTCAATGCCATTTATGCAGTTGCATGCGCGACCAGACAGATTTATTTGCGGCATATTCTCGGCAGGTGGGCGAGGCGGAGTTGCGAGGGATCGGAGCGCCCGGTTATCCCGTGGTAATCTGTAGGCATCCGGGCGACAGATCTTGCTTGCCAGGGCTCAGGACCGGGCCGCCGGGAGTCTGAGACTGGCTCGCTGGCCGCGGATCACGGGAGAGGGAGAGCGCCGGCCGGGCTGCATGCTGATGCTGGGCAGGCAGCGATGAGCCCCGCCGTTCTACGTGATTGCTAGCGTGGCGTGCCGCGCGGTCCCGTGTTCGGCAACAAAGGGCACGTACGATACCGCAGGAAAGAAGGGGCCGGCGGCAGGCGGTCCTTGATCCTGTCGCCCTTCACCGGCAGTGGTCGACGCCTGGTACTGGGAGGACTGCTTGTTTGATACTGGCCTGGTCTGGGTGTGCGCATCTGAGACTCGCTCTGCCTGCAGAAGTGTTTTATCGTGTCAAATTTTCAAGGACCCCGGGCCGGCCGAGCGAGCAACTCCAGCTGGCCCGTATATGCCTTCATTAAGTAACACTAAAGTCCATTTACTGAAAGGCTGTAACCAATTTAAGTGCCATTCGCTACACAACCAGTTGCTACATGCATTTCAGATTCTTTTTTAAGGTCTGTTACCTTGAACTTATCAGCTAGCTTATTGGCTAGAATCTATATTATTTTTCTCTCACAACAAAAACAGCTTCAACCGGCTTTAATATCAGCCGATTTTTTCAGCTTGATTTCTTTCCCCCCTTTTCTTTCTTAGGATGATATTGAGTGACTGATTATGCCTTGGTACGGGAAACAGGATACTCCTATCTTTTTCCCAGGAAAAGGCAGAAAATATGTTACTTGCACAAAATAAAACGGCGCCTATAGATGCTGTTATGCAGCATTGCATTAGCATAAAAATTAGTTCTTAAGAGGTACTGGTGCACGTATGAATTGAAGCTACTTTGGTCACACATAAACTTCATGACAAAACTATGAAAATACCTATAGCTAAGAAAATTTTAAAAATCTGACGAAATAAATTAGAAAAACAAAAAAAAGGAATAAAGAAAAGAGAAATACTGCAACTTACGAAATTCTTTATTTTATTTTCCATTTTGGACTTGGGATCCAAACATGCCATAGATGCCAGATTAATATACAACAGGAGTGCAGGACCATTGAACTCATAAATTAAATATATGAATAGCACAACAAATCTGCAAGCTGTTGATACTAGCTAGCTACCGTATGGTATGTAGCGTACCAACTACGCACGACAGTTGTGTGCTGAGTTGTGGTTGCACCCACACTGCTTAACTTCAGACTGTGATGAATAAGCCCTCAATCAGTTCTGTGTTACCCTATATAACTTGAGGGAATTTCCTGTGAGCCATTAAAAAGATCGTAATTCTTTATGAGTCACTGAAAAAGTTCGGCGGACTTCAGCGCCACTGCTCCAACTTTTTTTTTTACCTCCATACCATAGCCGTCACATTAGGTTCTAACGGTGTCAAACTGCAGGTGTGAAAAGTCGAAAATACCCTTAGGTCTAAATATGCCATTAATTTTTTCGTATCTTAACGACTTCAAATGGAAAAACTAAAAACTAAAAAGTTGTAGATCTCGTCGAGATCTATAATTTTTATATAAAAATGATCTTCATTTAATACCGCAAAAAAATATGATTTTTCTAAGATATATTAATCATATCAAATCATATCTTTTTTTGCGGAATTAAATGAAGATAATTTTATGTGAAAATTATAGATCTCGACGAGATCTACAACTTTCTAGTTTTGAGTTTTTTTCATTTGAAGTCGTTAAGATGCTCAAAAAAATAATGGCATATTTAGACCTGAGGGTATTACACTGTTAGAGCCTAATCTAACGGCAGTGACATGGAGGGCAAAAAAAAATTTAAAACAGTGACGCTAAAGTCCGCCAAACTTTTTCAGTGACTCACAGGAAATTACCATCTTTTATAATGGCTGGCAAGGAATTCGCTCATATAACTTCTTCGCTCACGTGGAACCGATGCCAGTGTTACTTCACTTAACGAAGGGTAAAACAAACGAAAAAGCTCGCCGGACACTACTGAGGCTAATTTAAGATGGCTAGCTATAGCTAGAACGGGACAATACTATGAGTCAGTGATTATAACCCATGGATCGGCAGGGACACCGCATGTAATGCCAAAGACAGAATGCTTTTTAACACATCTACTACGGTGACGGTGGGGAATGGTAAACGGCCAAATTATAGCATAGAACTTACTCACTTTTCATCCAAAAAACTGTCATTCTAAGTTTGGATTAGGTCAAACTTTTTTGAGCTTGACTAGGTTTATAAAAGTACTATCAACATTTCAATCTCCAAATAGGTTTTCTGAACTTAATTAGTCATACCAAGAGCACTGGTTTCAAACCTCTACAACTTAGTCAAGCGTAAGAATTGATCAGTCAGCCAAGAGCTACACAACAATGCATGGATTAGAGCATTGCAGAGGACAAAAAAAATCGACCCAACTTGAGGAATTTATCTCCTTAGGGATTCGACTCCACGATGTTCTTTCAATGGATTAAGTATCTACGTCATAAGGAATTTGTGGAAGGAAAGAAACCGATGGATTTTACAAAATGAAAGCACTATAACTTCAATGGTGGCATTATGTACAAAATAAGATATTGTGCACGATGCTTTTAGAAACATGTAGACTTGTAGAGGCCATAAAGACGCCATATGATATGCATGCATTTGTTTAATTGATGTATTACATGTACTATATAGTAATAACAAGATTCACATGAGACGCTTTACCTTGGGGTCTCTCGCATATGTTTTGGATGTCCTATTCGCTTGGCTGATAAGTCATGTCTGAAAGTATTGTTGGCTGATTTGTTATGAGAGAAAAATACAATTCATTGGCTGAAAAAATATGGCTTATAAGTCAAGCGAACGGGACGATGATTTGCATGGGGCGGACGTACGGCCAACAGGGAACCACGAACAGCTCGGCCAGAGCTGTAACCCTTGCCATTTTACGATTCGACAACTCTCATTTTCATGCATGGCCAGACACCGGTAGCCATGTTTAATTCTTCCGTCTAGGCACTATATGGCCATTAATCAATTGCGACGAGTTTACGAGCTGATCTTTTAGCTAGGAGTATGTAGGCCATAGAGAGAGAATATATATATATATATATATATATATATATATATATATATATATATATATATATATATATATATATATATATATATATATATATATATATAAAATGATGATGATTTAAAGGGCAAGTGGTTGGTCGAACTTGATTGCACTGCGCCCTTGGCCCTTGCCCTTGCTGCAGCCCAGCTTGACAGGGATGGATTATTGGATGCCATGCCACTCTCCTCCATCCCTCCATTGTTGCGGCATACTACTGCACAGCTTACATGCATGCTTGGACATCAACTCGATGTGTGTGTCATGTTGAAGTTGATGACACACACCGTCGTCGTGTACCATCACTTGGATGTTTAATGAAGCAAAGCTAGGACACAGCTTCTCTGCCTAAAAGTAGGTTGCTATAGCTTGACAGATACTCCTGCAGCTGCATGGAAAGTCACTTGAGCTCGCGAGCCCCAGCATCAGTGTCCTGTCTGGATGACCACGTGCTGGCCTGCTACCGGACTGGTCTTTATATCACACTATGACACTAGAGCTGTATGTAGAGCCCATGCCTTCAAGTGATTAAGCTACTAATCCATTGTACATGCTGCTTGGTCTAAGGCAAGAGCTGCGTACGTTTTTATGCCCATCCCATCCTTCAACCCGTTCGGCTGGTAGAGTCCCAGCTCGTTTCCGCTTTTCAGCTTGTTTCAGCTTATTCTCTCTCACAGAATACTATTCAATCATCCAAAATCATTCAAAACCAGCCAAAACCGTACCAGCCGAAACAGTTTCAGCTTAGTTTCCGCTTGTGTTGGTTCCTTTTTTATTCGATCGACCGATGTCCGATCCATATATAATTCTAAACGAAGCAGCATCCTTTTTTGCTGCGTGCTGTCGCACTGTTGCTTGTTGACCCGAACAGTTGTCTGTGCTAGCTCTGATCGTCGTGAGCTGCAGTGCACGCAGAGGTCAGTACGGTGCAGTGGAGCAGCAGCCAGCAGGCATGGAGCGAGGTTTACTACAGTGGAATGCCTCCTGCTCCTAGCAATAGCGCAGTAGCAGCATATGGCACGCAACCATGTCTATGTATGCTTCAATTCGCCGCATTTACGTGGCTGGCTCGGACCGGAGCAGTGCTAGCTGCGCTTCAATTCGATTCGATTCGATCGGGGCCGGTGATCCTTTTGCAACAAACAACGCATTGAAGCGACAGGGTTGGCATGAACTGTGCTGTGCTGTGTGTGTGTGGTTTCATGGCGCTCACTGATCGCTGCTCGCTCTGACACGCACGCAGGAAATGAAGAGAGGAATCCCCCGCCTGACCCGCCCCGCCCCCGCCCCGTTGATCGATCTTATTGCCCTCCGCTGTCTCCAATTACTCGGGCATTTATTCTGGGTTTCAAGGCGAGTTAATCGGCAATAGTCTCCGATCCCCGGCCCTTTCAATGGCCTGAATGAAGCATGAGCCCTGATGAGCCAACCACCGACGATACGATCCGGCTTGCTGCGGCTGGATGCATCTTCCTAGCAGCAGCAGCAGCCAGCCGCCGCCGCGCGCAGCCTGTTCCAGTCCCTCCCCGCTGTCTGCTTGCATTACATATTTGCATGCATGTGCAATGCATCATCTCCTCACGCACCACGCTGCGTGTGTGCTCTCTCATCGTCTCAACGCCCCGCGGTGGCGGCCCGGCGGACCCAAGATCTGCAAGTTAAGCAACCCTAAACAGTAGCTGCATGCCCCTGCCACCACCTGCACGGCTGCACCCCAATGCCTGTTACCTGGATGGAATTGGGCCGGATCCTGGATATGCCTCGCTCATCACTCGATCAGTACGTACGAACCATCGGACCGTTCGCTTGGTCCTAAACAATCGTAAATTTCGAGCCAGAATAGTATTTTTCTCTCACACCAATCCAACCAGCAGCAATAATCCACGATCGTATACAATCGTTTCAGCCCTAACCGAACATGCTGCATGTGCCAAGCGGTATCCCTATAGGCAGGCAGGCACAAATCTTGCATTGCAAGGTCCCATGGAGGCTCGATTGAACGTCTACACTCCACAGACCACAGAGGCATCTGATAGGATCTTAAAGTTTTTCTAGGCGTAGATCAGTGGGCGGTACTTAGCTTAATGGAGACTTAGTGATGTACCTCGCCCTTGGGCAGTTGTGGCCAAGGCGCCGCAGCAACATGACCGCCGGTGTCGTAGCAGTAGGGGAAGCAGAGACACGCCCACTAGGTTGTCGTAGGTAGCAGTGCGGGCGCAGTGCTGATGGCGACGGCGAAGGCGACGGTGAAATCGGTGGCGTCTTCCCATCGCTGGCAGCATATCCTCTCTAGATCGGTTAGGGTTAGAGAATGGTCGGTGGGGCGCCTAGTAGCTCAGGGGAACCTCGTACCTTGTGCCCCGGCCTCCACCTCCCTTTTATGGTGCTGTGCGATAGGGGCCCACCAACCAGAGAGCGGTTGGGCACCCCCGATCAGGGCGCAGATCCAAGAGCCCAATTGATCGTCGGGCCAATTGGTGGAGATTAAACTAACATTCTCCCCCTTGATCTCACCTTATAACTTAAACTTAACTTCTTTTTTTCCCATTCCATCACAGATCAGTGCATAGAGCGTGCTTCATCGTCACGGTCAGTTGCCATTAGATTTAACAGCTACAATGCATCTCTCTGTTTTGAAATAGATACTCAACTAGGCCCTTAGTATCCAGAAATCATAGGCTTTCCCATAAACCCATGTCGACTGTGTGTTCTCTGAACGCAGTGGGTGGTAAGCTCTATTGGTAAGCGGATCCGCAAGTACTTACTCGGTACTTATGTGCTCAATGCTTTTAAAATAATTCTGGATTTTCTCCTTACAACATATACCTTAGTGTCAATGTGTTTGACAGCACACTTGACTTGTTGTCTTAGGAGTTAACTTACTTTAAATGATTATTGCTGTTGTCTATCATTGTTAAATCTAGGTACAAATTTCCTTAACCTCCTTTTGTCTGTTCCTTAAGCCTCATGACAAGGTATACTATGGTATGCATCATTGATGATACCACAAATGTTTCTTTGGAGCTTTTCCACAATAATACTTCAACTGCGAGTGTTAGCAACTGTTGTAGATTTTACTACACATCTCGTCAAAACTTAACATTTATACCCACAACTATTTGAGAGTACTTGCCCTTTCTTACTTAGCATGAGGCCTATGATACTTTGCAAAATTACAAAACATTTTCAACTTCATTCTAGTGATCTATATCTGGACTGGACTTCTGCCAAAATATCCCGGATACATAAATTACGTCAGGGTAAATTCTTACTTGGACTTATACACTCATCAAGCTTTCAACAGCTGAAGCATATGGAACCATGTTCATTTGATCGATCTCATATCGGTTTCTAGAACACTTAAAGTTTCCATAACTATTACCCTTGACTATAGGAGCAGGCGTAGGTTTACTCGCATGCATACTTTATTTCTTTAGAATCTTTTCTAAGTATGCCTTTGCGATAGTCCTAATACCCCATTTTCTTCTATCTCGGTGAATTTCGATTCCTCGAACCAATGACGCTTCACCAAGATCATTCACATTGAAACTTAAGGACAAAACTTCTTATTCTCCAATGACAGATTAACATCACTACTAATGAGTAGAATGTCATCTATTCACAGGATGTGGAAAGTGATTTTTCCATTCTTGAGCTTTGCATAAACGTTGTTGTCCTTCTCATTTTCTTTAAAACCTAAATTTTCTTATTGTTTCATCAACTTCAAATACTACTGTTTAGAGACTTACTTTTAACCCATAAATGGATTTCTACAGGCGACATCCCTTAAGTTCTTTTCTTCCACGACAAAACCTTTTGGGTTATGCCATATAAACGTTTTTCATATAAATCTCCGTTGAGAAATGCCATCTTTACATCCATCTGATGTATTTCTTAATCGTAATATGCCATGAACACCATTATGATTCTAAAGAATCCTTGCATGAGACTGGAGAGAAAACTCTCTTCGTAATCTTTTCATCCTCTTTGCATAAAGCATATTGCTATAAGTCAAGCTTTATATCTTTCTATATTTTCTTTAGAGTCATATTTTGTCTTATAGACCCATTAACAGCCTACTGTTTTGGCTCCATTAGGAATTACATCTAAGTCCTAAAAATCGTTGGTATTCATCGAATTTATTTCAACTTTATATCTTTCTATATTTCCTTTGGAGTCATATTTTATCTTATAGACCCATTAACAACCGACTGTTTTGGCTCCATTAGAAATTACTTCTAAGTCCCAAAAAATCGTTGGTATTGATCTAATTCATTTCAACTTTCATAGCTTCTTGTTATTTAAACGAGTAAACGCTTCTCATGGCTTCTTCAAATGAGGTGGAATCACCCTCCATTTGAATTTCTTTACTAACATAGACTTCATAGTCATTGAAAAAACTGGTTTTCTAATTCTTTGAGACCTTCTGGGGCCTCGTCTACTGGCACTTTCATATGAGGATGTTGTTGCTCTTCATTGCCAAGAGGCAATTGATTCTACAGGCTCTTGTATTATAAGATCCTTGTTTACATTATTCATCTTCTTCGAAACACCAACAACAGGTGTTGTATAAGTCATACAATATCAACAGGTATTGAGACATTCGTTGTTTTTGAATCACTGAAGTGGGCATGCAGTCCCGCTTCTCTCTAAGTCTTAGGTCTCTACATACCTCTACATACCATGTTTCCCTAGATCTTTTCATCTTTTCTAAAGATAGTGTATCTTTAAATATCTTATTTTAGGTTTAATCTGTTAAAATCTCATATGGCGCTTTAAGCACCACCTTAACATCTTTGAGACTGACTACGCTATTTTCCTGTTGGAACTTTAAAAGGTCTAGGAATTTAGTTATTTCTCTGCTTAGGGGTATCATTATTGTAACCGTTGTACTCCTCCAACGGTCTTTATCTCATCCTTAATGAAGAGTATCTTTCTTACTTCTCCAACGGTCTTTATCTCACTCTTAATGAAGAGTATATTTCTTAATTAATCTTTATATTCCCCCTCAAAATATGGCATGAACTTTACTGCCATAATTTCGTTAACTATTCAGAAAGCCTGTAAACGAGGAGACACTTATAACTTACTTCATTCACATGATTGTGTCATGTAAACAAAGTTATTTCTTGATCTGTTTAGGAGTACACTTTCCTTAATTCACTTTATAAACTCAACGAGATCCTTCATTATTAATACTTTTGTAAGTCACGCTTGCATCTTTTTCTTATCCTTTGGTCAGTATTGACCATGACGATGCATTTCTATTGTGCCATAGTCAATACTAGGATAGCATAAGAGCTATCCAAACTTCTCTCGCTATGCGGGATACAAAACCATATGAGTCATCACAAAACTTCTCCCGCCATACTGGATGGACTAGCATAATTACTATGCCAAAACTTTTCCCCATGCGGGATACATCTATACAAAAACTTAGTCACGACGACTAAAACATTCACTTATACTTCATTTTCCAATTAAATCTTCCCGTTGGTTCTAATTTAATCAGAAAATTAGTAAACTAACAAAAATTATCCTGAACTGGTTTGACTCAAGCCTTTTCATTCACATACCCCAGCATTGCAGCCCGTTGACATGTAGCCGAGTGATCTCGTCGAATTAAAACATACAAGGTGTTTCCGCATCAATTCTACATCAACGTTGGGCAGAAAATAGAATAGAATTAATGCATAAAACTCAAAAATTAACTTGAAATCCATATAACTAATCTTTAAAATTAAATTCTCCCATTAGTTCGAATTTAATTAGAAGATAATCAACTTCATCACAGCGAAAACATGTTAACAAAATACATTCTATTAGTTCAGGAGTATTTCTTGGTCCTTATCAACTCTCTGAAAAAATCACCACGTTGGTGTAAAATTTTCCAGAGATTTAAACTTCAAACTTAAATTCGTTATAATATTTTCATCATCAACGTTGGTCAGAAAATGACAATACCATAATCTTCCTTAAATAAAAATGGACTACTCCTCTAATTAAATTTTCCCGTTGGTCCTATTTAATTAGAGGATCAACATAATCATAATTTACTAAATATAACTGCTCTTCAAATTAAATTCTCCCATTGGTTTGAATTTAATTAGAAGATAATCAGCATTAAACTTTGCAGCGGAAACTTAAACATAATTTGTGAATTTTACCCACAGGAAAAATTCTTTTGCTAATTTTCTTGAGCCATTAATCATTTTCCAGGCGATAAACATTTACTGGAAAAAGAAAAACAAAAAATGGATTCAAACTGAACACTATACTTTAGCCCAACCGGCAAAACGGCCTGGCCCAACTACCTCCGCGCGCGCCCGCGGCGCCGCCCAGGCCGCAACCTAGGCCTGGGCCGGCAAAGTTGCCCGCTGCGCGCTCCCGCCTAGGCTCAATCTGGCCTAGTTGATCTGCACCGTTGATGCAGATCGGACGGCCACACGCGTGTCTCGGCGGATAAAAAATGGCGACGCGGCGCCGGCTCCCAAAACCCTAGATCACTTCTCTTCTCCCCTTTCTCTCTCTCAGCCCGCGAGCGACAGAGCGCAGCCGAGCTCAAGGCTGACGCAGCGCATGGGATGGTGGCTCCGCTGTGGCACCCCTCGCCGGTGCACACGTGCGGCCGGAGCTACGCGCGGCACAGTCGAGCGGCACCACGGTGGTGCCCTTTGGCCCGAGCCCGAGGCGGAGATCGTGCGACAACACTTCTCCCGCCCCGGCGGCTGGGGTTGACTTCCCGCGCGGCGTCCATGCGACGGCCGGCGGTGGAGACGGAGCGGGCGGACCCAGGTAGGAGCTCCTTCCCCTTGTCCGTTCACTATCTTCCCCTTTCTCATCGCGAGTTAGGGTTAGGGTTTTGTTAGGTAAGCCACCTTCCTAGCTCTTCCCCTTTCCCCTTCTTCTCTTTTGGATCTTCTTTCTTTTCTTCTCGAAGCTGGTCCAATTTGGGGTTAGGGTTAGGGTTACTGTTCATCTTCTTTCTAAAATCGTTCTTCTTTTCTACCCCAACACTCGATCTACACACTAGATGCCCTGGCTCTGGTACCATTGATAGGATCTTAAGTGCTTCTAGGCGTAGATCAGTGGGTGGTACTTAGCTTAATGGAGACTTGGTGATGTACCTCACCCTAGGGCAGTTGCAGCCATGGCGCCGTAGCAACATGACTGCCGATGTTGTAGCAGTAGGGGGAGCAGAGACACACCCACTAGGTCGTCGTAGGTAGCAGTGCGGGTGCGGTGCTGATGGCGGCGGCGAAGACGACGATGAAGTCGGTGGTGGCTTCCCATCGCTGGCTGCACCCCCTCTCTAGATCAGTTAGGGTTAGGGAATGGTCGGTGGGGCATCTGGTAGCTCAGGGGAACCTCGTACCTTGTGCCCCGACCCCCACCTCCCTTTTATGGTGCTGTACGACAGGGGCCCACCAACTAGGGAGCGGTTGGGCGCCTCCGATCAGGGCGCGGATCCAAGAGCCCAATTGACCGTTGGGCCAATTGGTGGAGATCAAACTAACATTCTCCCTCTTGATCTCACCTTATAATTTAAACTTAACTTCTTTTTTCCCATTCCATCACAGATCAGTGCATAGAGCGTGTTTCATCATCACGGTTAGTTGCCATTAGATTTAACAGCTACAATGCATCTCTCTGTTTTGAAACAGATACTCAACTAGGCCCTTAGTATCCAGAAATCATAGGCTTTCCCATAAACCCATGTCGACTGTATGTTCTCTGAACGCAGTGGGTGGTAAGCTATTGGTAAGCGGATCCGCAAGTACTTACTCGGTACTTATGTGCTCAATGCTTTTAAAATAATTCTGGATTTTCTCCTTTACAACATATACCTTAGTGTCAATGTGTTTGACAGCACACATGACTTGTTGTCTTAGGAGTTAACTTACTTTAAATGGTTATTGTTGTTGTCTATCATTGTTAAATCTGGGTACAAATTCTCTTAACCTCCTTTTGTCTGTTTCTTAACCCTCATGACAAGGTATACTATGGTATGCATCACTGATGACACCACAACTGTTTCTTTAGAGCTTTTCCACAATAATACTTCAACTGCGAGTCGGCCTGATGGGTTTGGGGAGTGGGGAATTGGGGATTTGGGAGTGGGAAGGCCAGATGGGCCATTGGGCCGTCCGGCTAGGTGTGGCCTGTGGGCTGCTTTCGGTTAGACGCGAATTACAACGAGAAAATAGTGAAGAATTGCAATTTTGAGACCTTAACTATATTGTACATGTATATACCTTCAAGAACTACTAAAAATTTTCTTAAAAATGTTAGGTATGCCCGGGAATACTCGGGTACAACTGTTGGTCCGCCTATGGTTGCATCTTTACACATGTGCATGTACCAATCGAGAATGCCCACTTAGACGAGCCGTGCAACGACGACGCACATATATAAATTCATCAGAGTACTTCACGTACGTACTTTCGTCCGTATAGTACGTGTGTTTAACTGCTCGTACTGCGCACGCTATAGAATTTCTTTTTTTTTCAAAAATCACTGGCAAGACTTCTGCGAGACAAATCACAATCAGAATCTGCAGCGTGGGGTTCTTCTAATATTTAGCATTCAACATTAGTATGAGCTTTTTTCTACCAAATAACTTCTAGGTAGGATTCTCATGTGCTAGGCCGGACATTGATAGTGATATATAAAGGAGAGAGCTATAGATACTTTCTCTTGTTCTTCTTCTTCTTTTTGAAAGATAGATATAGATACTTCCGCATATGTACTGACGATAATAGTTAATCGATCGATTGAGCTCGCATAGCATATAGCACACCCGTCTCTTGTGTGTGTTGTATGAATGGCGATGAGATAATGCATCTGCAGTTCTGATGCACCCACCGCTTGCTGGTTGCTGCTGTGTATTTACGCCACGCCAAGACGAGAGCATGCATTAAGCTCCATAAAATCTCCGAGACAAAATCTTAATCCTTACCAGTACTGCCCCGTACAGACCACAACACACACACATGACACGCACCGAGACGCACGTCTTCTGCACTCACTCTGCAGACACCAGACACACACAGGTAGAGACTTAGGGACGACGCGGCCGGAATTATTACCTAGACCCGTTCCATTGGCACCCCGATGTCCAACATACACTGCACCTAGCTCGAGCTCAACTTCTCATCATATAGCTGGCCCATGGAAGAACGGGTCTACGCAATAATTCCTTTCTGATCAACTCCAACACACACACGGACACACAAGGAACACGTACCAACGTACGTAAAGGACACAACTGACGGCAGTCGCGCTCTTGGCCGGCGAGACGACGACAACGACGGCGCTAGATGTCCGTCAGCCTCGCTTGCCGCCCATGCCCTTGGGGCCGGCGTGACCGTGGCGCGGGTCGTTGGGGGCGTCGTTGAAGTCGAGGAGCACGGTGCTGTGGCACTTGGGGCACCGGGGGTCCGCCCGCGACAGCATCACATACATCATGCACTGGGGGCACCCCGCCAGGATCATCGGCGCGCCTGCTGCTCCCGCCTCGGGGCTCCCCTCCGACGACACGCACGAGCTCGGGGGAGAAGCGGTCGACGACGACGACGACGAGAGCCTCCTCGGCGAGCCCCCGCCGCCGACGCCGACGCCGTGATGGTGGGTCGTCGCCCCCGACGAGCCCCCGGCCGCGCCCCCGCGCGACGACCGCGACAGGCTCAGCCGCAGCTCCTGCAGCTTCGACCCGACCTGCTTGCCGTTGTTCCTGCTCATCTTCAGTGCCGCACACAACTGATCAGTACTAGCTTAGCTAGTTAGCTATCTCGTGTGTGTATGCAGTGTGGGGGTAGTGGGAGCTGGAGCTACTGGGAGGACGGAGGCCGCGCAGCCACTCTAGCTCGCGCGCATGTACTGGTGGTTCCTGGTGCTGCTGGATGGAACCAGGATACCTCGATGGTGTGCCTGCCTGGGTATTTGTGGTGCGGTGGTGCAACTCCCGTTTGCGTTATATAATGATGATGATGGTGATGGTGGCTTGTGTTGTGGAGGTTGTGCCGATGATGATGCTCGCTCGTTGTGGTGGAGGAGGTGATGGTTTTCTTTATTGCCATGCATGAACAGCAGCATTTAAATCCCTGTTGCTTCCCTCTAGCTCCACGCCCTGCTGCCACACGCTCTCTTCTGAATTCTGATGCCGGCTAACTAATAGCGCGCGCTCTCTCCCTCTCTCTCGTGTGGTTGGGGATTTAATGTATTACTAATTGGATTGAGAAATTGGATGGTGCGGGAGTTAAGGGTTTTCCAGATGAACATTGTGGTCCTGTTCGCTTTTCTTATAATCCGTCTTTTTCAGCTTCTTTTTTTAGTCAGAACAGTGTTTTTCTCTCACAACAAATCAGCCGGAACAGTATTTCGGCTTATTTTTTCAGCGAAGCGAACGAGACCTGTGGGTGAACTGAAGGGGAGTGGAGGGATGTATAGTGGCAGTATTTCTCTTTGGAAATAGTAACAACTGACTGAGTGAGAGTGAGGCCATCGAGGCCCGGCATAGGTACGGAGGATGCGTTAATGTGATGGGGGTACGTATCTTAATACTGGTGTCTGTGCAGTGAATAGTACTCAATACATGTCTGCGGCTATGGGCACTATTTTCTTTCCATTTTATTTATTATTACTAAATGAATCTACTCCTTTAAAAACTGTCATGTTAATCTTCATGGCTCCCCGATGGAACTTAGAAATTCTCATAAAATGAGTCAGAAACATCTCTAGACATGAATTCGGTAGACTGATACTAGATAGAGGTCAGACCTTTGTGTTTCACTCATCCTAGTCTCTTTGAATCATGTATGGTGACTTGGTGAGAAAGGGAACACTGTAAAGAAATTTGGGGAGCAAAGAGGTATTCTAATTAGGGATGAAAATGGTCAGGAAAAGGGCCTGGCTGTTTTCAAACTCATATTCTTACACAGAAACGGAAACAAAAATAGGAGCCGGTCGAAAAATGATATCGGGAAAAATAGGATATCGGAAACAGAACAAACTGATCAACAACTCATGGATAATGGTCGAGAGACAGTAACTCCAAGCGAGAGCACCGACTAACATGGCCACTTCAAATGGTCGGTATGAGCAACAGGTACAAATATAATGTCACAAACCAAAGCAAAAGATGGATCTGGTTCTTCCACCATGCCAAGATATCAAACTGGTGACTAAATCTCATAGGTGGATCTGCCATATATTTATCCAACTCATAATTCATTCTCATCTGTCCCTGATGACTGATATAAGTAACTTTCTAATTTATCATCATTATTATCCATTAACAGATCTGATGTTTCAATTTTAGAAGCAGAGGTTCAGCCGATCTACCCTTAGCCCTTGAGAAGAAGGTCTAGATGTAACATAAAACTGATATGATTCCTTAATTACATCTACTATATATTTCATCTACATGAGCCTAGTATGAAATATCATGTAACTTCTTCATATAGAATTCAATAAGCCTTTTCTTGTCAAGCAAAAGTACGGAGTTCAATTTCAAAAGAACAGATAACTATTGTCGAATAAATCTCAGTACCGCAATTTGCCCAGGTGACCGCATAACAACCTATACATATGTTGCAATGCAGAGCATGTTTGCTCGCGAATTCTTAAAATCGTCTGTTTTTCACTATAGGTAGTTTAAAAGACGTTTTGTTCGACATGGCACATGTTAGCTGTTCACCGTTCTACATGGTTTCACATTAGCCACAAGTGGGTAAATCAGACTAATTCATACTTTGCTTCTAGAGTAAATGAGACTACTAATATTTTTTTTAAAAATATCAAATATATTTCCCCTGGAAAAATTAAAACCCTAAAATCTTGTTTAATCTTAGAAACTTTGTTTTAGCTGTGAGCTCAAAAGATTTTGAAACCAGTATCGTTATTTTGCTAAAATCAGGCTATCTTATGGTGCCTAACTTGGAACTATTTAAGTCTTCTACTGACTCGTTTTGAAGTTTATTCGTTGGTAGATAAGTTATCTTTTATATTTAGTCTACGACTCTTAGTAGACCATGATTTTTCTACGATTGAATTGGATTTTCTATGTTTTTTCTAATATAAAATTACATTCTAGGATTTTTTATTACATATTTTTTAAAAAGTATTTAGATATTTTTAAAAATATTTATAGCCTGATAATTTACCTCAAAATATTTGCCGCCTCTTAGGTAAACATGATGCTAGAATAAAACCACCTTATAAAACCACTTAGATGCAAAAATAAATGATTTTAATAATTGAAAGTGGAAATCCGATTTTATAAATTAGAGGAAAGTTAAGACTTAAGAGGGTCAAAAGGATTTTTTTTCCAAGTCCAATATGAACGTGGGCTTGTTGGATTATTTTATCATTTCATGATAGCCTAGGTAGCGGATATGGTCCTAAAGACCTGGGTAAAGGATGGGCCTAACCGGATGTGTGGCTCTTGGTGCAGATCCTGCGCGCGCTCCCCGTGATTCATGGCTTCTTGGTCGTGTCGAATTGTGTCCTGGGTAAGAAGGATGAGGTGGGCCTTAGGCCTGGTGCAGCTCGACCACCAGCCCATTTCGCACCTTTCATTCAGCTAGAATCGCACCTTTCCATCTAGAAGTGCAGTCTTGGTCTTCGGCTGTTGACTGGCAGCCTGGCACCAAAAAATTTTCAGCCCAACGCCTAAAAAGCGGAGCTGCCACATGTTACGGCCGCACCTGACTTGGGCTCAGTTTCTCAAAAAAAAAAAAAAAAACTGACTTGGGCTCAATTCAAACCTGCTGGTAGTTTGAAGTTTTAAACCTAAGCCAATTCTGTGATGTATGGGCTTTGAGACTTCGTTCGTTGGGTGAAGAGCTCGTAATGACTACGATGCTACACTGTAAACTGATTTAGACACCTCACGGTGCTGTTGCAGTTCACGCTCACACGGAAGGGACGACCGTACGACTCTTCTGAAAGAAAATGGGAATCCTGTGAGCCAACGGAGCAAGATCAGCACGACAAGGAAGAACACAGCATGCTCACGGGAGTAACTGCCTAGCTAAACAAGCATTTTTTTTTTCTTTCTTCTTCTCGTATTTCAGATTCAGACTCCGCGGACACAGAACCTCCGTACTGGCGGGCACGCTATGCAAAGGAACAGCGCTGCACTGCAAGCCACTCATATACTCCGTACAGTATGAGTGTATGTGCTGCTGCACCTGCACCTGCTTGCTGCTTCTGTATCTTTTGGATTGCATCCCAGGCCAGTGGATGCATCAGCCGCCTGCTCTCTCTTCTGCTTTATCTGCATCTTCACGGACAGCAAGGTCAGCACGTAGCTCTTGTCTCAACCCTGGGACTGAATGCAAAATGTTTTCTCTGAGAACTAAAGTTCAATGTGCAATGTTGAAACGGGAAATGAACAGGTACTCCAAATAATGAGCTAACATTGACTTGAGTGCTGATGTATCATTGTTCTGTTGGTCTGTCTGAGATTTCCTAGGGCAAGGAAGTTATAATGTTGGCAAGAAATCATCATCTATGATGCTGTATCAACCTTGAATGGCATGGCATGGAGACAACAATGGCACTGATGAAAGCCTGACAGGTTGCTATTCCTCTGTAGCCGATCCACAGCGCGAAGACAAGGCTGGACTCCACGTGAACTGTGATGATCTTTTGGGTGGATACGATTGCCGCTCCCGCTGTCTGGCTGGAGGTAGAGGAAAGCAGAAACTTTTTACCCTAGCATATCGCCAAGCTACTGCAGCTGTCTGTCATGATTGTTCTGTGCTCCTCTTCGCAAGCACACCAGTACTTTGCAGCGGTCTGCAACTTTTCTCCCTTTGCAAGCACACATGAAAAACAAGATAAAACCAAGAAGATAATTTTTCTTAGGGCACGAAATTCTCAGAATCTGGAAAAGCAACAGAAAGCCAACCTGCAACCTTTCAACCGCATGCGTCGTCTCCAGGAAAAGCTTCAGAGCCAGCCTTTTACACTGCTCTACCACCAGGACCAGGTACTCACACATCCATGCAGGTCAGGCGATCGATCAAAGATGCATGCCCAGTTACTTTCTCGCAAGTAACCGAGGCTGAGGCATGCATGCACGCAGATCCAGATGCAGCTCACACACAGGGGGGGTGCATGGCGATGCAACACAGGACGCGTATATATCTGTGCATACAACTGTTTTTGGCCATCATGGTAAATAGTCCCTGAGCGTCTGAGCAACGTCCCAAGCATGGCAGCTTACGCCCCACGCACAGTGAAGAGGAGCTATCTGCTATCTCTGCCTGGGCTCGTGGCGGAGCTCCTTTTGGATTCTAAATTTTTGAGAGTACACAGTTCACATTATCTGATCGCCGTCGGTCTCTTTTCAGCTTAGGGCGGTGCAGTCATCAGATAGTACACATTTACTCACAAACACTCAGTTGTGGTTGTGGCAGGCACATGTACAGATGTAACAGATCGAGACGGTTTTCAAATGCATGTATGTATATCAAACCTTACATAGTTACATTACATGATTATGATCAAGCGCTGATCATATAGTCTGGAATCACTGCACTATTTTACTATCTTCTCTAATAGGAGCATCCATGTGTAATTTTCAGATGATGTTTCTTTTTTTGACAAAAGACGCGCGATCTAGACATTTTATACCTAATGAAAGCAAGAACAAAAAAATAGCATGTCAGAAAAGAATTTTTATGATCAAATTTCACAAAGTTTCTATTTGATTCGCCTGCCATCCCAATTCTGTCGCCTCTATCATTGTTTTTCAGATTCGAAATCTTTCCCGCGCCATTTTATTTGAATTTTGTTTTCACAATTGTAAACTTCTTACGCATATATTGGATACTAAGCTAGGTTGATCGAGCTTCTTCTTACACTTTTCTTATATACATACGAGATACTCAAAATCACCAATGCCGATCCAAATTATATGCATGCAATATGTTGAATACATGTCTCGTTATCGTAGCACAAGATTTTACAATCTAAACTAAACAAAGCCATATATAAACTAAGATAGGTTGATCAAAAGTTATATATAGGTTAACGGTTGGGAGTTCACTCTATTTAACGGCATCAACACAGGACATAATATTTAGTGTATGCATGTGTGCTAGATTTCTAGTCCAAAAGAATGTCATTGCCCACGGTGAAGAGAGTTTTGAGTTTGAGGTACTCGAAGAATACACCTAATGTTGGATTGTGGTATCCTAGAGGTGCACAATTTGAGCTTATTGGATATTCCAATTCGGACTATGTGGGGTACAAGGTTGATAGGAAGTGCACATCCAGTACACACTAGTGGAGAAACGGGCTGTACTCCCGGTTCTCAACCGTCTTCAGTCCCGGTTTTGGAACCGGGAGTACCAAATCGGGACTAAAGGTCCCCTCCTTTAGTCCCGGTTTCGCGCCCGGGACTAAAGGTGCACCTAAAGGGCCTCCCGGCCTGGCCACATGGGGTGGCCCTTTAGTCCCGGTTGGTATTACCAACCGGGACTAAAGGTTTTCTTTTTTTTCTTTTTTTTTGTTTCTATTTTCAATTGATGATTCGTTTTGGTTTTCGAATACGCATTCTACGCTGCTAATAATATACGTATTCTACACGTTTATAATGTTCAAACATTTTGTACAAACTAAAGTATGAAACTAACGTATATATTACATGCATATACATATATTGTACGTTATTTATGTACATATAATATGTATGTGTGTGTGTGTATATATATATATATATATATATATATATATATATATATATATACATATATATTACAAATAAATGTTGCATTGTATATTTTATCATATCCTTAGGATAACAAAATCACTCCATCTAGTTTGGCTTCCATGTTTCGTTGACGTCATTGTAGAACTCGCCGGCGGGGTTGAGGACCTGGTCATTAAGAAATCCTGCTATGGTCTCTTGAATTGCTTTCAGTTGGTCACGTCGTATGACTTTTTCCTTCAACCATAGAGTCTTCAATAAAAGTTAAAGGAAAAGTATATATATATATATATATATGTGTGTGTGTGTGTGTGTTGGTCACTTGATTGCTTATATATATGAGCAACAAAAGAAATTGTGAATATATGAATATATTTATATAACATACTTTGAGGATCTCTTCAGAAGTTCTTTTTGTGTACGCCCCGATAAACTCGCAAACATAGTATCCGCAGTAGTTGTTCCTCTGTTCTTGCCTCCGAACCCACTTTTACGAGAAAAAAGATCCGGTCAATTGAAAGCATGCATGGTGTTAATTGAATTATATATATATATATATATATATATATATATATATATATATATATATATATATATATATATATATATATATATATGTAGATAGTACTTACTTTGTGTGCGATTACATCCAGTGGCGCTTTGCAATGTTTCATGTGGTGATTCTCAATGAAACTTTTCCAAACACTGCGCCCAATAAAATAAAATATTAATTTGGTCTTTAATAATTGTTGCAGTTAAGATATCAGGGTATATATAGTTGCTAGAGAGACCATATTACCCTTGGATAATATCTATCATGTCTTGGTACTCTGTTTGCTCTTTTCTTAAAGAGTCTAAGATTCTCAACCGACTATTGGCCATATCGATGACCATCAATATCCAGTGATTGCTGCATATGTTTTTATACACAAATATGATCGACATTAACTAGAGTCAACATATATATATATATGGGAGATAGCTTAGCTAGTAAGCAAATAATTGAACAAATGTCCATATGATCGACATTAATTATTTAACACTCACTTGAAGTTGTAGGGGAAGAGTATGTCCTTGTTTTGTTGGTTCACTAAGAACCTCATAAGATTTTTCTCGAGTTCAGCTTTCCATTGAGGCGGGGGATTAGGGTGTTTGAATACGACATTTGGATCAACGAAACCAACATCATTATCCTTTCTCTTCCTGAGTTCTGTCATCTCATATCTGCATATATAAAAATATAGTGTGAGGATATATAATGTATATATATACATGTAGCTTTATATATACACACTTTAATAGTAGAAAATAATCACACTTACAAACAATAGCAGCTAATGAGACTTTTGTCGAGAGAGTCCAGGTGGCATAGTTGGTGTAATTCTTCAAACTCGACATATATAACATCATCGCCACAGAAGTAATATTGGTTTCTAACTCTAACAGTAACAAAGGCCTCTCCCCGTTCACACGCCACCATGTACCACTTGTTTAGCAGGTACATTTACGTACCCAGTTCACCTAAGGCCTCAGGGTTGTATCGACTCTTTCCACATTCAAATTTCTTCCAAGGATCCACTTTCGGAGCAGATGGTCCTTCAGCGAGCACTTGGGTAAGGTCCAAACCAGTTTCCTCGTAAAACCGAGCCAGCCCCTCAAAATCGACGTCTAAGTCTAAGTTCGAACCATATTCATTATGAACGACAAGAGGGGAGACTGATTGTTGCGATTGTTGTCCGAGTTGTGC